>NC_135892.1:114698764-114761264 GCF_964194155.1 Cetorhinus maximus
ACTCCAGAATAAAAACAATCACACAACCAAACTGGCAGTATTTATGCCCAGAATAAACACAATCCAAACCGCAGTATGTACCCCCAGAATAAACACAATCCCAAACAAACTGCAGTATTTGACCCAGAAAAAACACAATCCAAACTACACCACAGTACTTACCCCCAGAATGAACACAATCATAGCCAAACTGCATAATTTACCCCCAGAATGACCACAATTCCAACCAAACTGCAACATTTACTCCGGACTAAACACAAACACAACCAATCTTCAGTATTTACCCCAGAATAAACAGAACCCACACCACCCCACACCACCCCACAACCCCACACCACCCCACACCACACCCCCACGCCACCACCCCCCACCCCACACCACCCCACACCACCCTACACCACCCCACACCACCCCACCACCACACACCACACCCCCACGCCACCACCCCACCACCCACACCATCCTACACCACCCCACCACCCCACCACCCCACACCACCCCACACCACCCTACACCACACCCCCACCCCACCACCCCACCCCACCCCACACCACCCCACAACCCACAACCCACACCACCCAACCACCCCACACCACCCCACACCACCCCACCACCCACACCACCCCACACCACCCCACCACCCCACACCACCCCACCACCCTACACCACCCCACACCATCACACACCACCCCACCACCCTACCCACCCCACACCACCCCACAACCCTACACCACCCCACAACCCTACACCACCCCACCACCACCCACACCACCCCACACCACCCCACCACCCTACAACCCTACACCACCCCACCACCCCAAACCACCCCACAACCCTACACCACCACCCCACCCCACACCACACAACCCTACCCCACCCCACCCCACAACCTTACCCCACCCCCCCACCACCCCACACCACCCCACACCACCCCACACCATCCTACACCACCCTACACCACCCTACAACCCTACACCACCCCACAACCCTACACCACCCCACAACCCTACACCACCTCACCACCCTACACCGCCCCACAACCCCACACCACCCCACAACCCTACACCACCTCACACCCCTACACCCCCCACACCACCCCACAACCCTACACCCCCACACCACCCCACAACCCTACACCCCCCACACCCCCCACACCACCCCACAACCCTACACCACCCCACAACCCTACACCACCCCACAACCCTACACCACCCTACACCATCCCACCACCCCAAACCACCCCACCACACCACACCACCCCACACCACCCTACACCACCCCACAACCCTACACCACCCCACACCACCCTACACCACCCCACAACCCTACACCACCCCACAACCCTACTCCACCCCACATCCCTACACCACCCTACACCACCCCACCACCCCAAACCACCCCACCACCCCACACCACCCCACACCACCCTACACCACCCCACAACCCTACACCACCCCACACCACCCTACACTACCCCACAACCCTACACCACCCCAAACCACCCCACTACCCTACACCAACCCACAACCCTACACCACCCCACAACCCTACGCCACCCTACACCACCCCACAACCCTACAACACCCCACCACCCTGCATCACCCTACAACCCCACACCACCCACAACCCTACACCACCCCACCACCCTACACCATCCCTCAACCCCACACCACCCCACCACCCCACACCACCCCACCACCCTACACCACCCACACCACCCCACCACCCTACACCACCCCACCACCCCACACCACCCCACAACCCTACACCACCCCACCACCCTACACCACCCCACCACTCCACCACCCTACACCACCCCACCACCCTACACCACCCCACACCACCCCACACCACCCCACCACCCTACACCACCCCACAACCCTACACACCCCACAACCCTACACCACCCCACCACCCCACACCACCCCACACCACCCCACCACCCTACCACCCTACACCACCCCACCGCCCCAAACCACGCCACAACCCTACACCACCACCCCACCCCACACCACACAACCCTACCCCACCCCACCCCACAACCCTACCCCACCCCACCACCACCCCACACCACCCCACACCACCCCACACCACACCACAACCCTACCCCACCCCACCACCCCACACCACCCCACAACCCTACACCACCCCACAACCCCACACCACCCCACAACCCCACCACACCACCCCACCCCACACAACCCTACCCCACCCCACCACCCACAACCCTACACCATCCCACAACCCCACAACTCCACCACACCCCTACAACCCTACACCACCCCACCCCACATCACAACCCCCTTCCCTAACTGTTGCTACATCAGGTGGATTTTTAAAACATTATTCTTTCCTGGGGTGTGGGTGTCATTACCAGCATTTGTGCCCACCTCTGATCACCTTTAAGCTGAGTCTCTTGTTGGGCTATTTCAGAGGGCAGTTAAGAGTCAACCACATCAACTGTGGGTCTGGAGACACATGTAGGCCAGACCAGGTAAAGACAGCAGTTTCCCTTCCCATTAGTGAACCAGATGGTTGCTGATACTTTCAAGGTCACCATCACTGAGGCTATCTTTCAATTCCAGATTTATTAATTGAATTAAATCCCTCCAGCTCCCATGGTGAGATTTGAATCAATTCCTCACAGGATATTAGCCTGGGCTTCTGGATTACTGGCCCAGCAGCATTACCACAACACCACCACCTTCCCTTAGAGGGAGAGGCTGCAGCGGTTCGAGAGGGCAGCTCACCACCACCTTCTCAAGGGCAACTAAGGATGGGCAATAAACGTTGGCCCAGCCAGCGACACCCACACCCCGTGAGAGAATAAGTAAAAAGCACCATGCTGTGCACAAATTGGTTTCTCTGTTTCCTTAGTTACAACAGTGGACAAACTTCAAAAGTATTTCATATTTCATTAGTTATGTGAAGCGCTTTGGAATGTTCAGAGGCCATGGAAATTGTTACAAAAGTTCATGTTCTTTGATTTGTTAAAGCTCCAAGTACATTTACTGTGAGATTATCTTTTAGGCGGCAACTTTATGTGGCACACTCCCCTTCAGGACCCTCTCTCCCTGTCTGCCTCCCTGGCTCTCAGTCTGTCTCTCTCCCTCTCTCTCTCTCTCTCTCTCTGGCTCCCTATCTCTCTCTACCTCTCTCTCTCTAGCTCTCTATCTCTCTCTGCCTCTTTCTCTGGCTCTCTATCTCTCTCTACCCCTCTCTCTCTCTCTCTCTCTCTCTCTCTCTCTCAGGCTCTCTATCTCTCTCTACCTCTCTCTCTCTGGCTCTCTCTGGCTCCCTATCTCTCTCTACCTCTCTCTCTCTAGCTCTCTATCTCTCTCTACCTCTTTCTCTAGCTCTCTATCTCTCTCTACCCCTCTCTCTCTCTCTCTCTCTCTCTCTCAGGCTCTCTATCTCTCTCTACCTCTCTCTCTCTGGCTCTCTCTATCTCTCTGTCGCTCTCTCTCTGTGCTTTTTCTCCCTCTGTTCTTACTCTCTGGCTCTCTCACTGCTCTCTCTGTCTCTGTCTCTCTCTCTCTCTGCTCTCTCTGTCTCTCTCTCTCTCTCTCTCTCTCTGCTCTTTCTCTCTGCTCTCGGTCTCTGCCTCTCTCTGCTCTCACTCTCTCTCTCTCTGCTCTCACTCTCTCTCTCACTGTCTCTCTCTCTCTCTCTCTCTGTTCTCTTTCTGTCTCTGCTCTCACTCTCTGGCTCTCAGCTCTCATTCTCTGGCTCTCTCACTGCTCTCTCAGTCTCTGTCTCCCTCACTCTCTCTCCTCTCTCTGTCTCTGTCTGTCTCTCTCTCTCTCTCTGCTTTTACCCTGTCTCTGTCTCTGTCTCTCTCTCTCTGCTCTCAATCTCTCTCTGCTCACTCTCTGTCTCTCTCTGTCTCTCTCTCTCTCTTCTCACTCTCTGGCTCTCTCTCTCTCTGTCTCTGTCTCTGTCTCTCTCCCTGGCTCTCTCTCTCTCTCTGTGCTCTTTCTCTCACTGCTCTCTCTGTCTCCCTCTCTCTCTCTCTCTCTCTGCTCTCTCTGTCTCTCTCTCTCTCTCTCTGCTCTCTCTCTAACTCTCTCTCTGCTCTCTCTGCTCTTTCTCTCTGCTATCGGTCTCTGTCTCTCTCTGCTCTCACTCTCTCTCTCTCACTGTCTGTCTCTCTCTCTCTCTCTCTCTCTCTCTGTGCTCTTTCTGTCTCTGCTCTCACTCTCTGGCTCTCTGCTCTCACTCTCTGGCTCTCTGCTCTCATTCTCTGGCTCTCTCACTGCTCTCTCAGTCTCTGTCTCCCTCACTCTCTCTCCTCTCTCTCTGTCTCTGTCTGTCTCTCTCTCTCTCTCTCTCTCTCTGTTTTTACTCTGTCTCTGTCTCTCTCTCTCTCTGCTCTCAATCTCTCTCTGCTCACTCTCTGTCTCTCTCTGTCTCTCTCTCTCTCTTCTCACTCTCTGGCTCTCTCTCTCTCTGTCTCTGTCTCTGTCTCTCTCTCTGGCTCTCTCTCTCTCTGTGCTCTTTCTCTCACTGCTCTCTCTGTCTCCCTCTCTCTCTCTCTCTCTGCTCTCTCTGTCTCTGTCTCCCTCTCTCTCTCTGCTCTTTCTCTCTCTCTGCTTTCACTCTATGGCTCTCTCACTGCTCTCCCTGCCTCTGTCTACCTCTCTCTCTCTGTGCTCTTTCTCTCTCTGTTCTCACTGGCTTTCTGCTCTCACTCTCTGGCTCTCTCACTGCTCTCTCTGCCTCTGTCTCCCTCTGCTCTCTCTCTGTCTCTGTTTCTCTCTACTCTTTCTCTCTCTCTGCTCTCACTCCCTGTCTCTCTGCTCTCACTCTCTCTCGCTCTGCTCTCAATCTCTGTCTCTGTTCTCACTCTCTCTCGCTCTGCTCTCAATCTCTGTCTCTCTCACTGCTCTCCCTGTCTCTGTCTCCATCTCTCCCTCTCTCCCTCTCTCTCTCTGCTGTCATTCTCTTCCTGTCTCTCTGCCTCTCTCTGTCTCTGTCTCTGGCTGCCTCTGTCTCTATCATGTAACTCACATGGGCAGGAAGGATGGATGTTATTGGAATCATACTGGGTACATAGGGATTGTTTGAGCAAGGTCCCTTCCTTCTTCTTCTTGTTACAAAAACTAGTAACATGAGTGCAGGCAGCCTGCTTGCCAAGGCCAGGCATTGTAGCAGAGTCAACGTGACTATGATTCAACTTTCCAATTATTTTTTGCAGAGATTTCACTGGAGTTTCTGCACTATGCACTCTATGTTGTGTCATAATGAAGCACAAATCCACTGTTTGATGTGGCGGCTGCAGTCTGGTTGTAGTTGGTTCACCCCTGCCTGGACTGCAAAGAGGGTCAAGAGGCTCATGCAGAGGGTGAGAGGATGAGCAATTACCCACACTGCCCTCCCTCATTGTCCTCCGACTGACCATCGCAGCGGGAGGAGCAACAAGTGGAGATGCTATTTACCTGATAGGATTGATTATTGGCAATCAGTTTAAACCCCAGGAACAGAAAAAGGGCATTCCATCCCACTGAAATTATACTCCACTCTCTCTGTCTTTTCCATCCATTTAATCTCCTCCCATACCCCATGTACACTCTCCCCTATCAGGCGCTCTCCCAACCCACTTAATCTCCTTCCAAAGTCTAAGTACATTCTTCACTATAGTGAACCTACTGAATTCATTTAATATTCCTTCACTATGATCAGCTAATCTGTGATTGCTCTTTGACTTTGTCCCATTGGAGGAGGTTGGAGCCCGTTTTTGATTCATGGCAAACTCACTCATTCCCTTTGACTAAATTGCTTGGAAACTCAGTCCTGTTCAAAGGCTCCTCAGCACTGAGGGAATAGTGAGGCAGTCCAGGCAGTTTGTAACTTTTCAATGTCCTGACTGAAGGTACAGGAGAGGTAGGTGGGCAAGTGACACGAGTGGAATGGGAAGCAAGGAGAGAACACTCCAGTTAGCCAAAGTCCAGCTCACTGATGCTTAGGCAGCGATGCACCGACTGAACAAAACACCGTGCTGTGTGGGAGCGATGAGTGATAGTAGCTGAAATTTGAGAGGATTACAGCTTTGAAAGAGTTAAAGCTGACAGAGTGGTGAGCTGCTGTGTCTCAGGGTCAGAGCACACTGCACGAGTGAAGGGCTCATTCCACTTGACCTTCCCTCGCTACGCTTGGCCTGGACAGTCGAATTTTTTTGAGGCCGGCTAACTTTTGTTCTGAGCAGAAAGGAACGTCAGAGAGTGAGGAAGTGAAATAACTTGCCAGTGTCATGGTCCAAAGGTCAGTGTAGCTGAGTTGCAGTTGCTTTCTGTACAGCAGCTCTGCACCTCCATGCAGGAGTTTGATTTTAGCATTGGGAGCAGTTATGTGGAGATATTACCTTCGTTCATCTCCTTCCTTGGTACAATGGATAGGAACTTGTCACTAAGGGAAAGGCTGCATGCAAGGTTCAGCTGGTGTTGTCTGCGACCACTGCCTGCTTCTCACACCAGCAACTATCTGTGAGTACAAACCGGATTTAGGATTCAACTGATGTTTAACTGGACAGTTTAACTGACTGTCCCTGAGACCTCGGACAGGAGCAGATAAGCTGCATTTGGAACGACAAACTATGGACGGGGACTGGGAGAAGACACGATAGGGAAAAAGCAGGGCTGAATAAAACCCAGTCCAGCCCAGTGACAGAGTACAGACAAACCCACAAGAGAGTCGATTCCACTTAGAAAGAAAGAAGGGTAGATTGTTATTTTGTCCATGAATGTAAAATGGGCGGCTTCAATACAAATAGGAACTGAGCTAAAAGGCTCATTATCTTTACAAAATCTCACCAAATAAACTCCACGGCAAAAAAAAACAGAACAACAAACTCGACTCGAGCAAATCTTGGGGGGAGGAATTAGTTGCGTTGAGTTAAGTTGGAAGGACCAGAGAGAGTTCCAGTTGTGTGATGGTAATACTGGCCTTCAAGACCCATCCTGGCATAAAAATATTATCATAAAAAGTGACCATGAACCGGACAGACTGATGTAGAAAGCCATAGTTTCACCCAGTTGCTCCTCAGCCCCCATAGCGTGTTCGATTTGAAGTATAGAACTAAAACCTTTTCCCTTTTCTGGGGATCCAGGCCTGAGATACTCTGGGTCACTTGTAGAGACTCTCACCCTTGGTGGGCGGTAAGCAGCCCCAGAAATGGTGATCTCCACCCTAGAGATCTCGCTGAGCTCCCCTCAGAACCCCTGCCCCTATCACTTTAAAATATTTGAACCAGAAATCCATGATCTCCTGCTCTCTGCTGCACCTTAAGGATATGTACACACGCGACTGCTTTCTGAATCAATTTTCCTGATATTTCCTTTTATTATGAATCTAAATCCCACTAAAGTCAATGTATGTAAGGAATTTTATTATCGTTCTTTCAGATGAATTAACTCCAGCACCTTATAACTCCACCTTTGATAATGAACTCAGAGTTCTGGTCCTTGAGCACTGGACCCTATCCATTGAATCTGGGGCTGCTCTTCACGGTGTCCTTACTACTGCTCATCCTGCTGCTAATCTCCTGTGGGAACTGCATGAGGTAAGCCAGCTGTACACTAACAGCACACTCCTGGTAGCATCAACAGCAGGGGAGGCCTGGGATCACCGGGTGCCTTGGTCTGGGAGAAACAGTAAGGGATTCTATGGAGCATTGACACAGGTTGCTGACAGCCTGGTCAGAGATGCCGCAATGAATCCAATGGCTGAAAGGAGTAATTTTGGTTTCTTAGGCAACCATTTTTAAATCGAGGTATCATTGATGAGAAATGATGGGGATAGCGTTAATTGATTCAAATTTATGTGAGATAGATTTCTTTCAGAAAATAACATTTTGAGACACAATATCTGAGTAATTTGAGGACTGAAATGTGGGAGGTGCAGGTGACTTTGGAGCTCTGGTTCTGAAAGCTCTCCCCCAATGGGGGCTTTCCCCACCTTATGCCTGGCACTGTTGTCGACTCATTGACCACTGTGATTGGCCAATAACTCCGTTATCATTGGATCACATGATGACCAGAGTGGCAGAATGTGAATTAGATGGAGCTTCATCCCTGTTGTAAATTTCTGTGGGCAGAATTCTCTGCCTGTCGAGCGGGCGGGCCCGACCCAATCTCCGGCGGGCGGGGAGCTGATCCCCGCTGGAGAAGTGGGCCCCGCCGCCATTTTACCTGGGCGGGTCAATTAAGGCCCACCCAGCGTGACGTCCGGCGGGAAGCGCTATGCGCTCCCTGTGCGGGCAGGGGGGGGATTCCCCAAAAGCGAGAGTGCGCTCTTTCACACATGCATACGAAAGAGCACACATCTCCCTGAGGCTAAGTGCAGCCACAGGGAGATCGCTGACAGTTGTATAAACAATAAAAATAGAGGAAAAAAAATCCTTAACAAGTCCCCCTCATGTGACAATGTTACACGAGATGGGACATGTTAATAAATTTCACTCAAACTTTATTCAACTTTTTAAATCCCTACATGAAACCTCATCCCGCTGGTGGATGAGGTTTCATGTTTTTTCTATTCCCCGCCTGGGCTCCTGGCCGACCCGCTGACCTTAAGGTTGGACGGGCAGGTCCTTAAATTGTTTCAATGATCCTGTCAATGGCCTCAATTGGCCATTGACAGGTCGGCGGGTAGACAGCTGATTTTGCTGTGGACCCGCCTTCCTGAAGACTTAAATGGGGCCGGATAATATAGGGGGTTCCGCTCGATGTCAACCCGCATCATTTTGCGCATCGGCGAGTGGGCCCCGCCCCCTGCTCACCGACAGCAAAATTCAGCCCTATGAGTTTGGTCTTTTATCATCCGTATTTCCAAATGACCAGTTTCAGAATTCAGGCTCTCCCTGTGCAATGCGGAAAGACCCCCAGGCACTTGTTTCTCTCCTTCCAATATTTTGGCAAACTGACCTCTGACCTGTAGGAAGCGCTGCTACAGCCAACATTCTGTTAACCCTCTTAATAGTTTTTGTTGATGTCAAGTAGCTTTTAGTGATCTCTGTACATGGACTCCCTCAATCTCTGTTTGATCTGGTGAAGTTCTGTTTGTCTCTGTCTCACTCTACCACCTGCTCTCAGTTAGACACTTGCTCTGCTCCATGTTGGATTTTTCACCTCTTCTGTGCATTCTAATTTGGTTCCTAATTTACCGGAATGGAGGCTTTCTAGAGCTGTTTAATTATCTGAAGAGTAATTTGTTAAGTGGGAGCTTGTACTGCGTACGGCCTGACATCCCTGGTTCTGGGGTCTCCAGTTGAGGAGTTCAACACTCCTGGGCAATCGAGGCATAGATTACAAAAGTAGGGAGGTCATGTTGGAGTTGTATAGAAACTTGGTGAGGCCACAGCTGGAGTACTGTGTGCAGTTCTGGTCACCACACTATAGGAAGGATGTGATTGCACTGGAGGGGGTGCAGAGGAGATTCACCAGGATGTTGCCTGCAATGAAACATTTAAGTTATGAAGAGAGGTTGGATAGACTTGGGTTGTTTTCATTGGAGCAGAGAAGACTGAGGGGCGACCTGATCGAGGTGTACAAGATTATGAGGGGCATGGACAGGGTGGATAGGGAGCAGCTGTTCCCCTTAGTTGAAGGGTCAGTCACAAGAGGGCATAAGTTCAAGGTGAAGGGCAGGAGGTTTAGGGGGGATGTGAGGAAAAACCTTTTTATCCAGAGGGTGGTGACGGTCTGCAATGCACTGCCTGGGAGGGTGGTGGAGGCGGGTTGCCTCACATCCTTTAAAAGTACCTGGATGAGCACTTGGCATGTCATAACATTCAAGGCTATGGGCCAAGTGCTGGTAAATGGGATTAGGTAGATGGGTCAGGTGTTTCTCACGTGTTGGTGCAGACTCGATGGGCTGAAGGCCTCTTTTGCCCTGTGTGATTCTGTGATTCTTTGATTCTGATTCTGGGAGTTCACAATAAGTGATGGTGTGTGTTGGCACAACTTATTGGCAAGATGCATTGGTAAAGCCAGAGGCACAATGGGCTGGAAGGGTGGATTAATGTTTTGTAACACGTGCCCACTCACATGGTTCATCTCCATACAGTTATTTTCAGGGGCCAGCGG
Source organism: Cetorhinus maximus (assembly GCF_964194155.1). Classification (NCBI taxonomy): domain Eukaryota; kingdom Metazoa; phylum Chordata; class Chondrichthyes; order Lamniformes; family Cetorhinidae; genus Cetorhinus; species Cetorhinus maximus. The sequence goes on from NC_135892.1 coordinate 114,708,847, forward strand.
AGGCGTAGGTTTCTCTGAGTTTTCTCTGACCTTGCTGCATATAATCACTAAGGGGAAAGCTCGTCCAGAGAGAGGACAGAAGGACAATGGGCCTAATGGGGGAGGGCCAGGGAAAGAGGGCTTTGGGAAGAGCTTGTTCAGAGATCTGACCCTGGAGCAATGGACCAAATGGCCTCCTTCTGTGCTGTTTATTCTACAATTCTGCTGTCCTGCTGAGATCAACTAACCTCAGCACCAACTGAGAATCAAACCAGGAATCCACTGGCCTGGATGATTTCACACTACACGGAATGATGTCTGTACCCACGTAACCTTGTTTGGAGCTGGCATAGTGTACCAAAGGACACTAACGTTTTCTAACATGTGCTTTTTCTTCTCCGCACAGGAAGCCAGCTCAATTTGCGACAGAGAATAACTACATGGAGTCTAAAGGCGACTCTCAACTCCTAAGAATTGTAAGTTGAGGGGACAAGGAATCCGCTTGTCCAAAGTTAGCGAGGTGGTTGGGGTGTGTGGGGTGTGTGGGTGGAGCTGCAGGGAGTGGGAGGGCTGAAGAATTACCCTGGAATTCTTCCTGCTCAGGTACCTGACCCTGTGGTGAAGATTCCTATTTTCCCATGGAGGTGAGATTCCTGCCAAAGTGTTTACGGGGCAGCAGTGGGGACTCAGGGCAGCTCGGGTAACACCTCAGCCCTGCCCACAGTAAGGCAGTGGTGCTGAGGGGGAGCAGAACTCTGCATCCAAACCTAGGCCCTTCATGAGAGTCTGGAGTGTTGCTGAGCCTGGTGAGTGAGGGAGTTTTAAAGGTTTATTTCTAAAGTCTGTTTTTTTCTCCTTAATTTAGGAATCAACTAAAAATTACTCCTTAAAATAAGAGAAGTTAAGTTTATTCCAGCTTTAAACAGAGGTGTACAAGCTGAGCGCAGCTAGTTAATGAGGTAACTAGCTTAAACTGGTTTTCAGAACTTGACTCATTTGTTTTCAGAATGTATGAAAACAGGGAGTATTCAGAGCTTATATTTCACCCCTCTCCTGATATTACTCAGTTCTGTTGAAGGGTCATGAGGACTCGAAACGTCAACTCTTTTCTTCTCTGCCGATGCTGCCAGACCTGCTGAGTTTTTCCAGGTAATTCTGCTTTTGTTTTGAGTCTTCAGTGCTGCTTGGTCTGCACTGAGTGTCAAGGTGGGAGTTTGGTGAGCGAGTGAGTGATAAATTTATTTAATTAACACAATAAAGATGGCAGGAAGGGTGATGTGTCATGCACATGGGATTGGGGGTAATATATTGGCATGGATTGAGAATTGGTTAGCAGACAGGAAGCAGAGAGTAGGAATAAATGGGCCTTTGTCAGAGTGTCAGGCAGTGACTAGTGGGGTACCGCAGGAATCAGTGCTTGGGCCCCAGCTATTCATAATATATATCAATGATTTGGATGAGGGAACCAAATGAAATATTTCCAAATTTGCTGATGACATGAAACTTGGTGGGAATGTGAGCGGTGAAGAGGTGTTAAGAGGCTTCATGGTGATTTAGACAAGTTGAGTGAGTGGGCAAATACATGGCAGATGCAGTATAACATGGATAAGTGTGAAGTTATCCACATCAGTAGTAAAAGCAGAATGGCGGAGTGTTATTTAAATAGTGATAGATTGGGAAATGTTGATGTTCAAAGGGTCCTGGGTGTCCTTGTACACCAATCACTGAAAGCAGGCATGCAGGTGCAGCCAGCAGTTAAGAAGGCAAACGGTAAGTTGGCCTTCATTGTGAGAGGACTTGAGTACAGGAGCAAGGATGTCTTACTGCAGCTGTACAGGGCCTTGGTGAGACCACACCTGGAGTAGTGTGTGCAATTTTGGTCTCCTTACCTAAGAAAGGATATACTTTTCATAGAGGGAGTGTAGCGAAGGTTCACCAGACTGATTCCTGGGGTGGCAAGATTGTATGAGGAGAGATTGGGTCGGCTAGGCCTGTGGAGTTTAGAAGAATGAGAGGAAATCTCATTAGAACGTATAAAATTCTGACAGGGATGGACAGACTGGATGCAGGGATGATGTTTCCTCTGGCTGGGGGTCTAGAACCAGGGGTCCCAGTCTCAGGATACGGGGTAGACCATTTAGGACTGAGATGAGGAGAAGCTTCTTCACTCAGAGGATGGTGAACCTGTGGAATTCTCTACCACAGAAGCTGTGGAGGCCAAGTCACCGAATATATTTCAGAAGGAAATAGATAGATTCCTAGACTCTAAAGGCACCTGGGGTATGGATAGAATGTGGGAGTAGGGCGTTGAGATAGAGGATCAGCTATGATCAGATTGAGTGGCAGAACAGACTCAAAGAGCCGAATTACCTACTTTGGTTCCTATTTTCTACGTTTCCATGTTTCTAGGCTACGGCTGCAGCATGTGGGAGATCCCGGATGCCAATGCAGACCATGGCAACCACACCTGCAGTAAGTACCTGCGGCTTGAGGGGCTTTGGCTCAGAGTTAATGAGCTGCAGACAGTGCGACAGGGGAAGTTTTGCAGGACACTTTGTTCCAGAAGACAGTCACACCCCTTAGGTTAGTGTCACCTGATTTGTTCAGTGGACAGGAGGATGCGACTGTGAGACAGGGAGGTAAGGGGATCAAGAAGGTGGAAGTGGGGGAGCCTCAGCCTTTAAACTGACCAACAAGCTCGAGGTTCTTGCAGATTGTATGGACAAGAGCAGTATGGATGTGCAGTGTGGATTCATGGTGCAGGAAACCATTTAAATGGGGGGAGTTAAAGGGATATGGCGGTGGTAGGGAACTGTATAGTCAGAGGGATAGACACTGTTCTCTGTGGCCAATGGTGAGAACCCGGAAGGTCATGTTGTTTGCTTGGTGCCAGGGTTTGGGATAGTTCAGGGCTGGGGAGGAGCTTACAATGGGCAGTGGGGGGATCCAGTCATCCTGGTCCATGTAGTTACCAATGATATCGGTAGAACTAGGAAAGAGGATCTACATAGGGAGTATGAGGACCGAGGCACTGAATTAAAAAGCAGGACCTTAAATGTTATAATGTTTGGATTATTACCCGAGCTGCGTGGAAATTGGCAAAGGGCAAATAAAATTAGCAAAATGAACGCGAGGCTCAAAGACCAATGTGGAAGAAGTGGGCTCTGGTTTTTGGGGCACTGGCACCAGAACTGGGGAAAGTAGGGGCTGTACCATTAGACGGTCTACACCTGAACCATGCTGGGACCGGTGTTCTCGCGAGCCACATAACTAGGGAAGTAGAGAGGGTTTTAAACTAAATAGTGGGGGCAAGGGATCAAATTTGGGAAGATGTAGTAAATCAAAGAGCAGAATCAAGGCAATAGAGACAGGTATTAAAATGGGACTTGATAAACAGACTGTGTCCAGAAGGGAGAGCACAATTCTAAGAATAAACCAGCAGATAAGGCTAGAGGTTGCAAAAATAATAAAAGGACAAAGCTAAAGGCTCTGTATCTGAATGTATGCAGCATTCAAAACAAAACAGATGAACTGAGAATGCAAATGGAAATAAATAAGTATGATCTGATAGCCATTATAGAGACATGGCTACAGGATGGCATAGATTGGGACCTGAATATTGAAGGGTACATGACATTTAGATGAGCTAGGAAAAGGTGGAGGGGTGGCTATGTTAATTAATGATGGTATTAGCACAATAGAGAGGGACGACCTAAGTTCAGGAAAATGGGATGTGGAAATGGTTTGGGTAGAGATGATAAATGTTAAAGGCAAGAAGTCACTTACGGGAGTTATGTACAGGCCCCCCAACAGTAACCACATGGTAGGACGGAGTATAAAGGAAGAAATGTTGGGGGCTTGCCAGAAAGGTCCAGCGATAATCATGGGGGATTTTAATCTACACATTGTTATGGTAAATGCTGAGTTGTTCAAATCCTAGAGGGAAACTTGAGACAACTGCCACAACTATTTTTGAAATTTGTATGTTTTGAGATGTGGGCTTTGAATTCAATAGTAATAAGCAACCGAGCCTTATAAATTTTTATAAAACTAGATTAAACATTTATTAATAAGAGAAATGATTTTAAGTGTATACATATATCTACAAATTAATACTATAATAACTTCTAAATCCCCTAATTAATCTGACTCCCAGTTACACCCCCATTAAGGCAACAGCAAAACACATTGATTTTAAAAGACACAGGCAAAGAAACATGATACCCTGGACAATCCAATTCAAAGTGAATTTTCTTAACTTCCATACATTGTAGACAGCAGTTTGAGGCATAGATGCTGAAGGCTTTTCACACTTGTTAGATCTTAAAATCCCTGCCTTTACACACAGCTTTCTCTCCTTTATACATATTTTCCCCTTTGAATTCAAATTCCCATTGTATCACTATGTCTTTGGATTTTATCCCCCAATCATAAAAAAAATTATAGTACCAATTTTACCAGCAACCTTTGGGACAAATAAACATGCTGCTTCTTAACTTTTGCTGGCTAGGTGTAATATTTTACTCCCTCTTCTGAATTCAAGCTAGTCTAGTTTATTTAAAAATGCAAATGTCCTTTTACACCTTACATTCCAAACTTCCCCCATGTTTACCTACTTAACATTTCAAATCTAGTTTATCTTCTAGCACATCAAAGCCTTCAGGCCAGCTGCCTTTAATCCAATTAAGTCTCACACACAGACACACACACACACACAGACACATATTTTTTTATATTCGTTCACGGGATGTGGGTATCACTGGCTAGGCCAGCATTTATTGTCCATCCCTAATTGCCCTTGTTCAAAGGGCATTTAAGAGTCAACCCACATTGCTGTGGGTCTGGCGTCATATGTAGACCAGACCAAGTAAGGACAGCAGATTTCCTTCCCTAAAGGACATTAGTGAACCAGATGGGTTTTTACAACAATCGACAATGGATTTCACTGTCATCATTAGACTTTTTAATTCCAATAGATACAGACACCACTATTTTGCAATAAATTCCAACAACATTACTATATCTTCCTGACAACATAGACTGGAAAAATCAGGTGGGAAAAGGTAGCCTAGATGAGGAATTTATAGAATGCTTTTATGATAGTTTCTTAGAATAGAATGTTCTGGCACCAACCAGAGAGCAGGCTATATTAGACCTGGTATTGTGCAACAATATAGGGTTAATTAATGACCTCATGGTGAAGGTCCCCCTAGGTAGCAGTGATCATAATATGCTTGAATTTTACAAATATTTTGGGGGAGAGAAGATTGGGTTGAAGACTAGTATTTTAAACTTAATAAGTGCCATTATGAGGACATGAAAGCACAGCTAGCTAAAGTGAGCTAGGGGGAGGTGGTGGTGTAGTGGTATTGTCACTGGGCTAGTAACCCAGAGGCCCAGGGTAATGCCCTTGGCACCCAAGTTCAAATCCCACCACAGCAGATGGCAAGGTTTGAATCCAATAAAAAAAATCTGGAATTAAAAGTCTGATGATGACCACAAAATCATTGCTGATTGTCATTAAAAACCCATCTGGTTCACTAATGTCCCTTAGGGAAGGAAATCTGCTGTCCTTACCTGGTCTGGCCTACATGTGACTCCAGGCCCACAGCAATGTGGTTGACTCTTAAATGCCCCCTGAACAAGGGCAATGACACCCACATCCCATGAATGAATAAAGGTTAAGGGACAGGTCAATAGAGGTTCAGTGGCAGATATTTAAGGGGATATTTCAGAATACACTGAATAGATACATTCTAATGAGAAAGAAAAATCCCAAGGGGAGGACCCACCATCCATGGTTAAAGACAGTATCAAACTTAAAGAGAAAGCATATGATTGTGCAAAGTTGGGTGGCAGGCAGAAGATTGGACAGAATATAAAGAACAGCAAAGAATGACTAAAAGATTAATAAGGAGGGAAAAAATTAGAGCATGAGAGAAAGCTAGCTAGAGATATAAAGACGGATAGTAAGAGTTTCTATAGATCTCCCAGAAATAGCTGTAAACCAAGAAGAACTCAGGACAATTACAATCACCAGAGAAGTGGTACTGAGCAAATTGTTGGAACTGCGGGCTGACAGATCCTTATGGACTTTATCCTAGGGCCTTAAAAGAGCTGGCTAGTGAGGTTGTTAATGTGTTGATTTTAATTTTCCAAAATCCTCTGGATTCGGAGACGGTCCTATTAGATTGGAAAATAGTGAATGTAACTCTTTTATTCAAAAAGGGAGGGGAGACAGAAAGCGGGAAACTACAGGGTCAGTTAGCTTAACATTCTGTCATAGGGAAAATGTTAGATGTTATAACAGGGCACTTAGAAAAACTCAAAGCAATCAGGCAGAGTCAACATGGCTTTGTGAAATGGGAATCATGTTTAACCAATTTATCGGAGTACTTGGAAGAAGTAACATGTGCTGTGGATTAAGTGGAACCAGTGGATGTACTGTACTTAGATTTCCAGAAGGCATTTGATAATGTGGAAAATGTTGTGGAAAGTGTTGTGGAAAAAAGAAGCTTGGTTGGCTAACAGGAAGCAGAGAGTTGGCATAAGCGGGTATTTTTCTGGTTGGCAAGATGTGATGAGTGGTGTGCCACAGGGGTCAGTGCTGGGGCCTCAACTGTTTACACTTTATATAAATGACTTGGATGAAGTAATGGATGGGATGGTTGCTAAATTTGTTGATGACACAAAGATAGGTAGGAAAGTAAGTTGTGAAGAGGACATACGGTGGCAACAAAGGGATATTGATAGATTGAGTGGGCAAAGATCTGGCAAATGGAGTATAATGTGGGAAAATTGTGAATTTGTCCATTTTGGCAAGGAGAGTAAAAAACAAGCATATTATTGAAATGGCGAGAGATTTCAGAGCACTGATACGCAGAGGGATTTCGGGGGCAGAGCATAAATCACAAAATATTACTATTCAGGTGCAGCAAGCAATTAGAAAGCTAACACAATATTGTTGTTTATTACGAGGGGAATTGAATACAAAAGCAGAGAGGTTACGCTTCAGTTGTACAGGGCATTGGTAAGACCACTTTTCTTTCATTCAGTCATGGAATTTGTGGGTGTCGCTGGCTAGACCAGCATTTATTGCCCATCCCTAATTGCCCTTGAGAAGGTGATGGTAAGCGGATTTCTTGAACCACTGCTGTCCATGTGACATAGGTACCCCCAGTAGTGCTCATAGAGTCATAGAGGTCTACAGCACAGAAAAAGGCCCTTCGGCCCATTGAGTCTGCACTGGTCAAACAAGTACCTAACTATTCTAATCCCATTTTCCAGCACTAGGCCCATAGCCTTGTGTGCCATGGCATCGCAAGTGCACATCCAAATACTTCTTAAATGTTATGAGGGTTTTTGCCTCTACCACCCTTTCAGGCAGTGAGTTCCAGATTCCCCACCACTCCCTGGGTGAAAAAATCCTTCCTCACATCCCCTCTAACCTCCTGCCCCTTACCTTAAATCTATGCCCCCTGGTTATTGATCCCTCCACCAAGGGGAAAGGTTCCTTCCTGTCTACCCTATCTATGCCCCTCATAATTTTATACACCTCGATCATGTCCTCCCTCAATCTCCTCTGCTCCAGGGAAAATAACCCCAGACCATCCAATCTCTTCTCATAACTAAAACTCTCCAGCCCAGGCAACATCCTGGTAAATCTCGTCTGCACTCTCTCTAGTGCAATCACATCCTTCCTATAATGCGGATTCCACGCAATACTCCAGCTGTGGCCTAACCAGCAGTTTATACAGTTCCAGCATAACCTCCCTGCTCTTATATTCTATGCCTCGGCTAATAAAGGCAAGTATCCCATATGCCTTCTTAACCACCTTATCTACCTGTCCCGCTACCTTAAGGGACCAGTGGACATGCACACCAAGGTCCCTCTGATCCTCGGTACTTCCCAGGGTCCTACCATTCATTGTGTATTCCTGTGCCTTGTTTGTCCTGCCCAAGTGCATCAACTCACACTTATCCGGATTAAATTCTGTTTGCCACTGATCAGCCCACCTGACCAGCCCGCCTATGTCTTCCTGTAATCTAAGGCCCTCACTATTTACCACTCTACCAATTTTCGTATCATCCGTGAACTTACTGATCAACCCTCCTACATTCAAGTCTAAATTGTTTATATATACCACAAAAAGCAAGGGACCCAACGCTGATCCCTGTGGAACCCCACTGGACACAGGCATCCAGTCACAAAAACACCCCTCGACCATCACCCTCTGCTTCCTGCCACTCAGCCAATTCTGGATCCAATTTGCCAAATTGCCTTGGATCCCATGGGCTCTTACCTTCGTTATCAGTCTCCCATGTGGGACCTTATCAAAGGCCTTGCTGAAGTCCGAATAGACAACGTCAAATGCATTGCCCTCATCTAGACACCCGGTCACCTCTTCGAAAAATTCAATCAAATTGGTCAGACATGAACCCCCCCTTAACAAAACCATGCTGACTGTCCTTGATTAATCCCTGCCTCTCCAAATATAGATTAATTCTGTCCCTCAGAATTGCTCCCAATAGTTTCCCCACCACTGAGGTTAGACTGACTGGCCTGTAGATTCCCTGGTTTATCCCTTCCTCCCTTCTTGAATAACGGAACCACATTGGCTGTCCTCCAGTCCTCTGGCACCTCTCCAGTGGCCAGAGAGGTATTGAGAATTATTGCCAGCGCCCCTGCTATCTCCTCCCTTGCCTCACTCAACAGTCTGGGATACATTTCATCTGGGCATGAAATTTATCAACTTTAAAGCCTGCCAGACCACTTAGAACCTCCTCCCTTTCTATGATAATTTCTTTAATTATATCACAGTCCTTCTGCCTGATTTCCATACCCACGTCATCCCTTTCACTTGTGAACACCGACAGAAAGTATTCATTTAGAACCCTACCTACGTCTTCCGGCTCCACACACAAATTACCACTATGGTCCTTAAAGGGCCCTATTCTTTCCCTAGTTATCCTCTTAATCTTAAGGTACTTGTAAAATAACTTTGGATTTTCCTTTATTTTACCTGCCAATGTTTTTTCATGCTCCCTCTTTGCTCTCCTAATTTCATTTTTAAGTTCCCCCCTACACATTCTATACTCCTCTAGGGCTTCTGCTGTTTTGAGCCCTCGGTATCTGCCATACGCCTCCCTTTTTCTCTTTATCCAATCCTGTATATCCCTCACCATCCAGGGTTCCCTGGATTTGTTGGTCCCAGCCTTTGACTTTATTGGAATATGTTGGCTCTGTGCTCTCCCTAATTTCTTCTTGAATGAGTCCCACTTCTCTGACGCAGATTTACCTAAAAGTAGCTGCTCCCAGTCCACTCTGGCCAAATCATATCTGATATTAATAAAATTGTCCTTCCCCCAATTTAGAACTCTGATTTCTGGCCCATCCTTGTCCTTTTCCATCACAACCTTGAATCTAACAGAGTTATGATCACTATCTGCAAAATGCTCCCCCACTGATACCTCTACCTCTTGCCCAGCTTCATCCCCTAAAATTAAGTCCAGGACTGCCCCCTCTCTTGTAGGACCTTCTACGTACTGGTTTAAAAAGCTCTCCTGGATGCATTTTAAGAATTCTGCTCCCTCTAAACCTATCACACTATGACGAACCCAGTTAATGTTGGGGAAGTTGAAACCCCCCACCATTATTACCCTATTATTTTTACACTTCTCTGAAATTTGCCTACATATCTGGTCTTCCATTTCTCACTGACTGTTTGGGGGCCTTTAGTACTCTCCCAGTAATGTGATTGCTCCTTTTTTTTTAAGTTCTACTCATATGGCTTCATTTGAGGAGCCTTCTAAGATGTCATCCCTCCTTACTATTGTAATTGATTCCTAGATCAATATTGCGATACCCCCTCCTCTTTTACCTCCTTCCCTGTCTCGCCTGAAGTCCCTATATTCTGGAATATTGAGCTGCCAATCCTGCCCCTCTCTCAACCATGTCTCTGTGACAGCAATGACATCACACTTCCATACGTTAATTTGTGCCCTCAACTCATTTGCCTTATTCGTCAGACTCCTTGCATTAAGGTAAATACCATCCAACCTTGCCAAACTCCCTTATGCCTTAACTGGCCTATAATTTCTATGCCTTCCAGATTCACTTGCTCTCTCTTCTAATTTTGGCTGTGCACCTTCCCCTGCTGAACCTCCTCTCAGGATCCCACCCCCCTGCCAAGTTAGTTTAAACCCTCCCCAACAGCACTAGCAAACTTCCCTGCAAGGATGTTGGTCCCATTTTGGTTCAGGTGCAACCCGTCCACCTTGTACAGCTCCCACCACCCCCAGAAACGGTTCCAATGTCCCAGAAATCTAAAGCCCTCCCTCCTGCACCATCTCTCCAGCCATGCATTCATCTGACCTAACCTCCTATTTCTATACTCACTAGCACGTGGCACTGGAAGTAATCCAGAGAATACTTTGAGGTTCTGTGTTCTAATCTGCTTCTTAGCTCCCTAAATTCTGCTTGCAGGTCCTCATCCCCCTTTCTACCTATGTCGTTGGTACCAATATGTATCACAATCTCTGTCTGTTTGCCCTCCCCCTTTAGAATGCCCTGTAGCCATTCAGTGACATCCTTGGCCCTCGCACCAGGGAGGCAACATACCAACCTGGAGTTGTTAGGGAGGGAGTTCCAGGATTTTGACCATGCAGCATTGAAGGAATGATGGTGCGTTTCCAAGTCAGGATGGTGAGTGGATTGGAGGGGAACCTTCAGGCTGCTGCCCCTGTCCTTCTAGATGGTAGTGGTTGTGGGTTTGAAAGGTGCTGCCTAAGGAGCCTTGGTGAGCTCCTGTAGTGCATCTTGTAGATAGTACACACTGCTGTTGGGAGTGAATATTTGTGGAAGGGGTGCCAATCAAGCAGGCTGCTTTTTCCTAAATGGTGTCAAACTTTTTGAGTGTTGGAGCTGCACCCATCCCATGGAGAGTATCTTGTAGATGGTGGATAGGCTTTGGGGTCAGGAGGTGAGTTCAATGAAGGATGCAGGATTCCTAGCCCCCGATCTGCTCTTGTATTTATATGTCCAGTTTCTGGTCAACGGTAACCCCACGATGTTGATAGTGGGGGATTCAGTGAATGCCATGGTTAGATTCTCTCTTGTTGGCAATGTTCATTGCCTGACACTAGTGTGATGCAAATGATACTTGCCACTTGTCAGCCCCAGCCTGGTTGTCAAGGTCTGTTGAAATGGACTGTTTCAGTACCTGAGTTAGGAATTGTGCTGAACATCATCACTTTTGAGGAATCTGAAGGTAGTTGGGCTGAGAATACTACCCTGAGGAACTCCCGGAGCTGAGATGATTGACTTCCAACAACCACCAGGGAGTTTTCCCCCTGGTTCCAGTTTTGCTAGGGCCCCTTGATGCCACACTCAGCCAAATGCTGCCTTGATGTCAAGGGCAGTCACTCTCACCTCATGGGTTTTTAACAACAATCATTATGGTTATTATTAGACTTTTAATTCCAGATATTTTATTGAATTCATATTTCACCATCTGCCATGGTGGGATTTGAACCCAGTTCCCCAGAGCATTAGCTGGGATTTCTGGATAATTAGTCTAGTGACAATATCACTGTGCCACGGCCTCCCCATCTGGAGTGCTGTGTGCAGTCCTAGTCTCCTCATTTAAGATCATAAAATGTAGGAGCAGAAGAAGGCCATTCGGTCCATCAAGTCTGCTCCGCCGTTCAATGAGATCACGATTGATCCGATAATCCTCAACTCCACTTTCCTGCCTTTTCTCCATTACCCTTGATTCCCTTACTGATTAAAAATCTGTCTCTCTCAGCCTTGAATATACTTAACGACTCAGCCTCTACAGCCCCCTGTGGTAAAGAATTCCACAGATTGACTACCCTCTGAGAGAAGAAATTCCTCCTCATCTTTGTTTTAAATGGGCGACCCCTTACTCTGAGATTATTCCCTCGGGTCCTAGACTCTCCCACAAGGGGAAACAACCTCTCAGCATCTACCCTGTCAAGCCCCCTAAGAATCTTATACGTTTCAATAAGATTCCAAACTCCAATGAGTTCAGGCCCAACATACTCAACCTCTCTTCATAAGAAAATCCCTCCATACCCAGGATCAACCCTTCTCTGGACTGCCTTCAATGCCAGTATATCTTTCCTTAGATAAGGGGACCAAAATTGTTCACAGTATTCTAGGTATGGTTTAACTAGTACCTTGTATAGTTTTAGCAAGACTTCCCTATTTTTATACTCCATTCCCTTTGAAATAAAGGCCAACATTCCATTTGCCTTCCCTATTACCTGTTGAACTTATATGTTACCTTTTTGGGATTCATGAACAAGGACCCCCAAACCCCTCTGTGCTGCACCTTTCTGCAGTCTTTCTCCATTTAAATAACATTCAGCTCCTCTATTCTTCCTGCCAAAGTGCATAACCTTGCAAATGCATTGGACATAGTCGAGAGAAGTTTTACCAGACTAATACCTGGAATGGGCAGGTTGTCTTATGAGGAAAGGATGGACAGACTAGGCTTGTATTTACTGGAGTTTAGGAGATTAAGAGGCAACTTGGTTGAAACATATGAGATCCTGAGTGGTCTTGACAGGGTGGATGTGGAGAAGATGTTTCTTCTTGTGGGAGATTCTAGAACTAGGGTTCACTGTTTAAAAATAAGGGGTCACCCATTTAAAACAGAGATGAGGACAAATTTTTTCTCTGAGGGTTGTAAATCATTAGAACTTTGTTCCTGGAAAGGTGGTGGAAGCAGAGTCTTTGAATATTTTTAAGGCAGAGCCAGATAGATTCCTGATTGACAAGGGGGTGGAAGGTTATCGGGGGTAGGTAGGAATGTGGGGTTGAGATTACAGTCAGGTCAGCCATGATCAGATTGAATGGACCCGGAGGTCTACTTTTGCTCCATAGTCATATGTTTGTATATTCACACACACAAAAAAGTGGCAGAAATGATATTTGGGTTACAATAAGTTGCAAGAATAATTCTGTCCTTTTCCTCCAGAGCCAATTAGAAGATTCTAGATATCCCGAGAGTATCTCAGAGGCAATAACACAAGGTAAGAGGGACCCAATCTTCCACAGTGAGGGTGTGATACTGTGAGGCTGTGATATAGTGAGGGTGTGATGCGGCGAGGGTGTGATGCATAGAGGGTGTGGTATAGTGAGGGTGTGATACAGTGAGGGTGTGATATAGTGAGGGTGTGATATAGTGAGGGTGTGATACAGTGAGGGTGTGATACAGTGAGGGTGTGATACAGTGAGGGTGTGATACTGTGAGGGTGTGATACTGTGAGGGTGTGATATAGTAAGGGTGTGATACAATGAGGATGTGATATAGTGAGGGTGTAATATAGAGAGGGTGTGACACAGCGAGAGTGTGATACAGCGAGGGTGTGATACAATGAGGATGATACAGCGAGGGTGTAATATAGTCAGGGTGTGATATAGAGATGGTGTGATGCTGTTAGGGTGTGATGCTGTTAGGGTGTGATGCTGTTAGGGTGTGATGCTGTTAGGGTGTGATATAGTGAGGGTGTGATACTGTGAAGGTGTGATATAGTGAGGGTGTGGTATGGTGAGGGTGTGATATAGTGAGGGTGTGATACAGAGAGGGTGTGATTAAAATGAGGGTGTGATACAGTGAGGACGTGATATAGCGAGGGTGTGATATAGTGAGGGTGTGATATAGTGAGGGTGCGATATAGTGAGGGTGCGATACAGCGAGGGCATGATAAAGTGAGGGCATGATACAGTGAGGGTGTAATACAGTGAGGGTGTGAAACTGTGAGGCTGTGATATAGTGAGGGTGTGAAATAGAGAGGACGTGATACAGTGAGGGTGTGATGTAGAGAGGGTGTGGTATAGTGAGGGTGTGGTATAGTGAGAGTGTGATACTGTGAGGGTGTGATATAGAAAAGGGTGTGACACAATGAGGATTTGATATAGTGAGGGTGCAATATAGTGAGGGTGTGATATAGAGAGAGGGTGTGATGCTGTTAGGGTGTGATACTGTGAGGGTGTGATATTGTGAAGGTGTGATATAGTGAGGGTGTGAAATAGTGAGGGTGCGATATAGTGAGGGTGCGATATAGTGAAGGTGCGATATAGTGAGGGTGTGATACTGTGAGGGTGAGATATAGTGAGGGCATGATATAGTGAGGGCGTGATACTGTGAGTGTGTGATATAGTGAGAGTGTGATATAGTGAGGGTGTGATACTGTGAGGGTGTGATACTGTGAGGCTGTGATATAGTGAGGGTGTGATGCGGCGAGGGTGTGATACAGTGAGGGTGTGATACAATGAGGGTGTGATACAGTGAGGGTGTGCTACTGTGAGGGTGTGATTCAGTGAGGATGTGATATAGTGAGGGTGTAATATAGAGAGGGTGTGACACAGGGAGAGTGTGATACAGCGAGGGTGTGATACAACGAGGATGATACAGCGAGGGTGTAATATAGTGAGGGTGTGATATAGAGATGGTGTGATGATGTTAGGGTGTGATGCTGTGAAGGTGTGATATAGTGAGGGTGTTATACAGAGAGGGTGTGATTAAAATGAGGGTGTGATACAGTGAGGACGTGATACAGTGAGGGTGTGATATAGTGAGGGTGTGATATAGTGAGGGTGCGATATAGTGAGGGTGCGATATAGTGAGGGTGCGATATAGTGAGGGTGCGATACAGTAAGGGTGTGATATAGCGAGGGCATGATAAAGTGATGGCATGATACAGTGAGGGTGTAATACAGTGAGGGTGTGAAACTGTGAGGCTGTGATATAGTGAGGGTGTGATGCGGCGAGGGTGTGATACAGTGAGGGTGTGATACTGTGAGGGTGTGATACAGTGAGGGTGTGATACAGTGAGGGTGTGATACAATGAGGGTGTGATACAGTGAGGGTGTGCTACTGTGAGGGTGTGATTCAATGAGGATGTGATATAGTGAGGGTGTAATATAGAGAGGGTGTGACACAGGGAGAGTGTGATACAGCGAGGGTGTGATACAACGAGGATGATACAGCGAGGGTGTAATATAGTGAGGGTGTGATATAGAGATGGTGTGATGATGTTAGGGTGTGATGCTGTGAAGGTGTGATATAGTGAGGGTGTTATACAGAGAGGGTGTGATTAAAATGAGGGTGTGATACAGTGAGGACGTGATACAGCGAGGGTGTGATATAGTGAGGGTGTGATATAGTGAGGGTGCGATATAGTGAGGGTGCGATATAGTGAGGGTGCGATATAGTGAGGGTGAGATACAGTAAGGGTGTGATATAGCGAGGGCATGATAAAGTGATGGCATGATACAGTGAGGGTGTAATACAGTGAGGGTGTGAAACTGTGAGGCTGTGATATAGTGAGGGTGTGAATTATCGAGGACGTGATACAGTGAGGGTGTGATGTAGAGAGGGTGTGGTATAGTGAGGGTGTGGTATAGTGAGGGTGTGGTATAGTGAGAGTGTGATACTGTGAGGGTGTGATACTGTGAGGGTGTGATACTGTGAGGGTGTGATATAGTAATGGTGTGACACAATGAGGATGTGATATAGTGAGGGTGTAATATAGTGAGGGAGTGATATAGAGAGGGTGTGATGCTGTTAGGGTGTGATACTGTGAGGGTGTGATACTGTGAAGGTGTGATATAGTGAGGCTGTGATATAGTGAGAGTGTGTTATAGTGAGGGTGTGATACAGCGAGAATGTGATACAGCAAGGGCTTGATATAGTGATGGTGTAATAGAGAGAGGGTGTGACACAGCGAGAGTGTGATACAGCGAGGGTGTGATACAGCGAGGATGTGATACAGTGAGGGTCTGATATAGTGAGGGTGTGATACTGTGAGGGTGTGATACTGTGAGGGAATGATACTGTGAGTGTGTGATATGATTAGGGTGTGATGCAGCGAGGGGTGTGATACTGTGAGGGTGTGATACAGTGAGGGTGTGATACAGTGAGGGTGTGATACAGTGAGGGTGTGATATAGTGAGGGTTTGATATAGTGAGAGTGTGATTCAGCGAGGGTGTGATACAGTGAGGATGTGATACTGTGAGAGTGTGATATAGCAAAGGGTGTGATACAGCGAGGGTGTGATATAGTGAGGGTGTGATATGGCGAGGGTGTGATACAGTGAAGGGTGTGATACAGCGAAGGGTGTGATACAGTGAGGGTGTGATATTGTGAGGGTGTGATGTTACAATGGTGTGATACTGTGAGGGTGTAATATAGTGAGGGTGTGATACAGCGAGATGTGTGATATAATGAAAGGTGTGATACAACGAGGGTGTGGTATAGCGAGGGTGTGATACTGTGAGGGTGTGATATAGCAAAAGGTATGATACAGCGAGGGTGTGATACTATGAGGGTGTGATACTATGAGGGTGTGATACTATGAGGGTGTGATACTGTGAGGGTGTGATATAGTGAGGGTGTGATACAGCGAGGGTGTGATATAGTGGAGGGTGTGATATAGTGAGGGTGTGATATAGTGAGGGTGTGATATAGTGAGGGTGTGATACAGAGAGGGTGTGATATAGTGAAAGGTGTGATATAGCGAGGGTGTGATATAGTGAGGGTGTGATGCAGCGAAGGTGTGATATATTGAAGGGTGTGATACTGTGAGGGTGTGATATAGTGAGGGTGTGATACTGTGAGAGTGTGATACTGTGAGGGTGTGATACTGTGAGGATGTGATATGATTAGGGTGTGATGCAGCGAGGGGTGTGATACTGTGAGGGTGTGATATAGTGAGGGTGTGATATAGTGAGGGTGTGATACAGCGAGGGTGTGATATAGTGAAAGGTGTGATATAGTGAGCGTGTGATGCAGCGAGGGTGTGATATAGTGAAGGGTGTGATACAGTGAGGGTGTGATACAGTGAGGGTGTGATACAGTGAGGGTGTGATACAGTGAGGGTGTGACACTGTGAGGGTGTGATATAGTAAGGGTGTGACACAGTGAGGGTGTGATACAGCGAGGGTGTGATACTGTGAATGTGTGATATTGTGAGTGTGTGATACTGTGAGGGTGTGATACTGTGAGGGTGTGATACAGCAAGGGTGTGATATAGTGACAGTGTGATACAGCCAGAGTGTGATATAGTGAAGGGTGTGATATAGTGAAGGGTGTGATACAGCGAAGGGTGTGATACAGAGAAGGGTGTGATACAGCGAGGGTGTGATACTGTGAGGGTGTGATACAGTGAGGGTGTGATACAGTGAGGGTGTGATACAGTGAGTGTGTGATATAGTGAAGGGTGTGATATAGTGAAGGGTGTGATACTGTGAGGGTGTGTTACTGTGAGGGTGTGATACTGTGATGGTGTGATATAGTAAGGGTGTGATACAATGAGGATGTGGTATAGTGAGGGTGTAATATAGAGAGGGTGTGACACAGCGAGAGTGTGATACAGCGAGGGTGTGATACAACGAGGATGATACAGCGAGGGTGTAATATAGTGAGGGTGTGATATAGAGATGGTGTGATGCTGTTAGGGTGTGATGCTGTGAAGGTGTGATATAGTGAGGGTGTGATACAGAGAGGGTGTGATTAAAATGAGGGTGTGATTAAAATGAGGGTGTGATATAGTGAGGGTGTGATATAGTGAGGGTGTGATATAGTGAGGGTGTGATATAGTGAGGGTGCGATATAGTGAGGGTGCGATATAGTGAGGGTGCGATATAGTGAGGGTGCGATACAGTAAGGGTGTGATATAGCGAGGGCATGATAAAGTGATGGCATGATACGGTGAGGGTGTAATGCAGTGAGGGTGTGAAACTGTGAGGCTGTGATATAGTGAGGGTGTGAAATAGTGAGAGAGTGATACTGTGAGGGTGTGATTCTGTGAGGGTGTGATATGATTAGGGTGTGATGCATAGAGGGGTGTGATACTGTGAGGGTGTGATATAGTGAGGGTGTGATACAGTGAGGGTGTGATACAGCGAGGGTGTGATATAGTGAAAGGAGTGATATAGTGAGCGTGTGATGCAGCGAGGGTGTGATATAGTGAAGGGTGTGATACAGTGAGTGTGTGATAAAGTGAGGGTGTGATACATGAGGGTGTGATACTGTGAGGGTGTGATACTGTGAGGGTGTGATATAGTAAGGGTGTGACACAGTGATGGTGTGGTACAGCGAGGGTGTGATACTGTGAGTGTGTGATATTGTGAGTGTGTGATACTGTGAGGGTGTGATACTGTGAGGGTGTGATACTGTGAGGGTGTGATACTGTGAGGGTGTGATATAGTAAGGGTGTGACACAATGAGGATGTGGTATAGTGAGGGTGTAATATAGAGAGGGTGTGACACAGCGAGAGTGTGATACAACAAGGATGATACAACGAGGATGATACAGCGAGGGTGTAATATAGTGAGGGTGTGATATAGAGATGGTGTGATGCTGTTAGGGTGTGATGCTGTGAAGGTGTGATATAGTGAGGGTGTTATACAGAGAGGGTGTGATTAAAATGAGGGTGTGATACAGTGAGGACGTGATACAGCGAGGGTGTGATATAGTGAGGGTATGATATTGTGAGGCTGTGATATAGTGAGGGTGCGATATAGTGAGGGTGCGATATAGTGATGATGCGATATAGTGAGGGTGCGATACAGTAAGGGTGTGATATAGCGAGGGCATGATAAAGTGAGGGCATGATACAGTGAGGATGTAATACAGTGAGGGTGTGAAACTGTGAGGCTGTGATATAGTGAGGGTGTGAAATAGCGAGGACGTGATACAGTGAGGGTGTGATGTAGAGAGGGTGTGGTATAGTGAGGGTATGGTATAGTGAGAGTTTGATAATGTGAGAGTGTGATACTGTGAGGGTGTGATACTGTGAGGGTGTGATACTGTGAGGGTGTGATATAGTAAGGGTTTGATACAATGAGGATGTGATATAGTGAGGGTGTAATATATAGAGGGTGTGACACAGCGAGAGTGTGATACAGCGAGGGTGTGATACTGTGAGGGTGTGATATAGTAAGGGTGTGATACAATGAGGATGTGGTATAGTGAGGGTGTAATATAGAGAGGGTGTGACACAGCGAGAGTGTGATACAGCGAGGGTGTGATACAATGAGGATGATACAGCGAGGGTGTAATATAGTGAGGGTGTGATATAGAGAAAGTGTGATGCTGTTAGGGTGTGATGCTGTGAAGGTGTGATATAGTGAGGGTGTGATACAGAGAGGGTGTGATTAAAATGAGGGTGTGATTAAAATGAGGGTGTGATACAGCGAGGGTGTGATATAGTGAGGGCGTGATATAGTGAGGGTGTGATATAGTGAGGGTGCGATATAGTGAGGGTGCGATACAGTAAGGGTGTGATATAGCGAGGGCATGATAAAGTGATGGCATGATACAGTGAGGGTGTAATACAGTGAGGGTGTGAAACTTTGAGGTTGTGATATAGTGAGGGTGTGAAATAGCGAGGACGTGATACAGTGAGGGTGTGATGTAGAGAGGGTGTGGTATAGTGAGGGTGTGGTATAGTGAGAGAGTGATACTGTGAGGGTGTGATACTGTGAGGGTGTGACACAATGAGGATGTGATATAGCGAGGGTGTAATATAGTGAGGATGTGATATAGAGAGGGTGTGATGCTATTAGGGTGTGATACTGTGAGGGTGTGATACTGTGAAGGTGTGATATAGTGAGGCTGTGATATAGTGAGAGTGTGTTCTCGTGAGGGTGTGATACAGCGAGGATGTGAGACAGCACGGGCTTGATATAGTGAGGGTGTAATAGAGAGAGGGTGTGACACAGCGAGAGTGTGATACAGCGAGGGAGTGATACAGTGAGGATGTGATACAGTGAGGGTGTGATACTGTGAGGGTGTGATATTGTGAGGGTGTGATATTGTGAGGGTGTGATACTGTGAGGGTGTGATATGATTAGGGTGTGATGCATAGAGGGGTGTGATACTGTGAGGGTGTGATATAGTGAGGGTGTGATACAGTGAGGGTGTGATACAGCGAGGGTGTGATATAGTGAAAGGTGTGATATAGTGAGCGTGTGATGCAGCGAGGGTGTGATATAGTGAAGGGTGTGATACAGTGAGTGTGTGATAAAGTGAGGGTGTGTTACAGTGAGGGTGTGATACTGTGAGGGTGTGATACTGTGAGGGTGTGATATAGTAAGGGTGTGACACAGTGATGGTGTGATACAGCGAGGGTGTGATACTGAGAGTGTGTGATATTGTGAGTGTGTGATACTTTGAGGGTGTGATACTGTGATGGTGTGATACTGTGAGGGTCTGATATATTAAGTGTGTTATACAATGAGGATGTAGTATAGTGAGGGTGTAATATAGAGAGGGTGTGACACAGCGAGAGTGTGATACAGCGAGGGTGTGATACAACGAGGATGATACAGCGAGGGTGTAACATAGTGAGGGTGTGATATAGAGATGGTGTGATGCTGTTAGGGTGTGATGCTGTGAAGGTGTGATATAGTGAGGGTGTTATATAGAGAGGGTGTGATTAAAATGAGGGTGTGATACAGTGAGGACGTGATACAGCGAGGGTGTGATATTGTGAGGGTATGATATAGTGAGGCTGTGATATAGTGAGGGTGAGATATAGTGAGGGTGCGATATAGTGATGATGCGATATAGTGAGGGTGCGATACAGTAAGGGTGTGATATAGCGAGGGTATGATAAAGTGAGGGTATGATACAGTGAGGATGTAATACAGTGAGGGTGTGAAACTGTGAGGCTGTGATATAGTGAGGGTGTGAAATAGCGAGGACGTGATACAGTGAGGGTGTGATGTAGAGAGGGTGTGGTATAGTGAGGGTGTGGTATAGTGAGAGTGTGATATTGTGAGGGTGTGATACTGTGAGGGTGTGATAATGTGAGGGTGTGATACTGTGAGGGTGTGATATAGTAAGGGTGTGACACAATGAGGATGTGATATAGTGAGGGTGTGATATAGTGAGGGTGTGATGCAGTGAGGGTGTGATACTGTGAGGGTGTGATATAGTAAATGGTGTGATACAGCAAGGGTGTGATATAGTGAAGGGTGTGAATTAGTGAGGGTGTGATATAGTGAGGGTGTGATATAGTGAGGGTGTGATACAGCGAGGGTTTGATATAGTGAAAGGTGTGATATAGTGAGCGTGTGATGCAGCGAGGGTGTGATATAGTGAAGGGTGTGATACAGTGAGGGTGTGATACAGTGAGAGTGTGATAAAGTGAGGGTGTGATATTGTGAGGGTGTGATATTGTGAGGGTGTAATATAGTAAGGGTGTGACACAGTGAGGGTGTGATACAGCGAGGGTGTGATACTGTGAGTGTGTGATATTGTGAGTGTATGATACTGAGAGGGTGTGATACTGTGAGTGTGTGACATTGTGAGTGTATGATACTGTGAGGGTGTGATACTGTGAGGGTGTAAGACAGCAAGGGTGTGAGATAGTGAAAGGTGTGATACAGCGAGGGTGTGATATAGTGACGGTGTGATACAGCCAGAGTGTGATATAGTGAAGGGTGTGATACAGCGAAGGGTGTGATACAGAGAAGGGTGTGTTACAGCGAGGGTGTGATACTGTGAGAGTGTGATACTGTGAGGGTGTGATACTGTGAGGGTGTGATATGATCAGGGTGTGATGCAGCGTGGGGTGTGATACTGTGAGGGTATGATACTGTGAGGGTGTGATACTGTGAGGGTGTGATACAGTGAGGGTGTGATACAGTGAGGGTGTGATACAGTGAGGGTGTGATATAGTGAGGGTTTGATATAGTGAGAGTGTGATTCAGCGAGGGTGTGATACAGTGAGGGTGTGTTACTGTGAGAGTGTGATATAGCAAAGGGTGTGATACAGCGAGGGTGTGATATAGTGAAGGGTGTGATACAGCGAAGGGTGTGATACAGTGAGGGTGTGATATTGTGAGGGTGTGATGCTATAATGGTGTGATATTGTGAGAGTGTAATATAGTGAGGTTGTGATACAGCGAGATGTGTGATATAATGAAAAGTTTGATACAGGGAGGGTGTGGTATAGCGAGGGTGTGATATAGCAAATGGTATGATACAGCGAGGGTGTGATACTATGAGGGTGTGATACTATGAGGGTGTGATACTGTGAGGGTGTGAAATTGTGAGGGTGTGATACTGTGAGTGTGTGATATAATGAGGGTTTGATATAGCGAGGGTCTGATATAGCAAAGGGTGTGATACAGTGAAGGTTTGATGCAGTGAAGGGTGAGATATAGTGAGGGTGAGATATAGTGAGGGTGTGATATGGTGAGGGTGTGATACAGCGAGGCTGTGATATAGTGAAAGGTGTGATATAGCGAGGTTGTGATATAGTGAGGGTGTGATGCAGCGAGCGTGTGATATATTGAAGGGTGTGATACAGTGAGGGTGTGATACTGTGAGGGTGTGATACTGTGAGGGTGTGATATAGCAAAGGGTTTGATATAGCGAGGGTGTGATATAGTGAAGGGTGTGATATAGTGAGGGTGTGATATGGTGAGGGTGTGATATAGTGAGGGTGTGATACAGCGAGGGTGTGATATAGTGGAAGGTGTGATATAGTGAGCATGTGATGCAGCGAGGGTGTGATATAGTGAAGGGTGTGATACAGTGAGGGTGTGATACAGTGAGGGTGTGATACAGTGAGGGTGTGATACAGTGAGGGTGTGATACTGTGAGGGTGTGATACTGTGAGTGTGTGATACTGTGAGGGTGTGATACTGTGAGGGTGTGATACAGCAAGGGTGTGAGATAGTGAAGGGTGTGATACAGCGAAGGTGTGATATAGTGACGGTGTGATACAGCCAGAGTGTGATATAGTGAAGGGTGTGATATAGTGAAGGGTGTGATACAGCGAAGGGTGTGATACAGAGAAGGGTGTGACACAGTGAGGGTGTGATACAGTGAGTGTGTGATATAGTGAAGGGTGAGATATAGTGAAGGGTGTGATACTGTGAGGGTATGATACTGTGAGGATGTGATACTGTGAGGGTGTGATATAGTAAAGGGTGTGATACAGAGAGGGTGTGATATATTGAAAGGTGTGATATAGTGAGCGTGTGATGCAGCGAGGGTGTGATACAGTGAGGGTGTGATACAGTGAGGGTGTGATACTGTGAGGGTGTGATATAGTAAGGGTGACACAGTGAGGGTGTGATACAGCAAGGGTGTGATACTGTGAGTGTGTGATATTGTGAGTGTGTGATATTGTGAGTGTGTGATACTGTGAGTGTGTGATACTGTGAGGGTGTGATACTGTGAGGGTGTGATACAGCAAGGGTGTGAGATAGTGAAGGGTGTGATACAGCGAGGGTGTGATATAGTGACGGTGTGATACAGTCAGAGTGTGATATAGTGAAGGGTGTGATACAGCGAAGGGTGTGATACAGAGAAGGGTGTGATACAGCGAGGGTGTGATACAGTGAGGGTGTGATATAGTGAAGGGTGTGATATAGTGAAGGGTGTGATACTGTGAGAGTGTGATACTGTGAGGGTGTGATACTGTGAGGGTGTGATATAGTAAGTGTGTGATACAATGAGGATGTGATATAGTGAGGGTGTAATATAGAGAGGGTGTGACACAGCGAGAGTGTGATACAGCGAGGGTGTGATACAACAAGGATGATACAGCGAGGGTGTAATATAGTGAGGGTGTGATATAGAGATGGTGTGATGCTGTTAGTGTGTGATGCTGTGAAGGTGTGATATAGTGAGGGTGTGATACAGAGAGGGTGTGATTAAAATGAGGGTGTGATACAGTGAGGACGTGATACAGCGAGGGTGTGATATAGTGAGGGTGTGATATAGTGAGGGTGTGATATAGTGAGGGTGCGACATAGTGAGGGTGCGATACAATAAGGGTGTGATATAGCGAGGGCATGATAAAGTGAGTGTATGATACAGTGAGGATGTAATACAGTGAGGGTGTGAAACTGTGAGGCTGTGATATAGTGAGGGTGTGAAATAGCGAGGACGTGATACAGTGAGGGTGTGATGTAGAGAGGGTGTGGTATAGTGAGGGTGTGGTATAGTGAGAGTGTGATACTGTGAGGGTGTGATACTGTGAGGGTGTGATACTGTGAGGGTGTGATATAGTAAGTGTGTGACACAATGAGGATGTGATATAGTGAGGGTGTAATATAGTGAGAGTGCGATATAGAGAAGGTGTGATGCTGTTAGGGTGTGATACTGTGAGGGTGTGATACTGTGAAGGTGTGATATAGTGAGGCTGTGATATAGTGAGAGTGTGTTATAGTGAGGGTGTGATACAGCAAGGATGTGATACAGCAAGGGTTTGATATAGTAAGGGTGTAATAGAGAGAGGGTGTGACACAGCGAGAGCGTGATACAGCGAGGGTGTGATACAGCGAGGATGTGATACAGTGAGAGTCTGATATAGTGAGGGTGTGATATTGTGAGGGTGTGATACTGTGTGGGTGTGATACTGTGAGGGTGTGATATGATTAGGGTGTGATGCATCGAGGGGTGTGATACTGTGAGGCTGTGATATAGTGAGGGTGTGATATAGTGAGGGTGTGATACAGTGAGATGTGTGATATAATGAAAAGATTGATACAGCGAGGGTGTGGTATAGCAAGGGTGTGATATAGCAAATGGTATGATCCAGCGAGGGTGTGATACTATGAGAGTGTGATACTATGAGGGTGTGCTACTGTGAGGGTGTGAAATTGTGAGGGTGTGATACTGTGAGTGTGTGGTATAATGAAGGTTTGATATAGCGAGGGTCTGATATAGCAAAGGGTGTGATACAGCGAAGGTTTGATGCAGTGAAGGGTGAGATATAGTGAGGGTGAGATATAGTGAGGGTGTGACATGGTGAGGGTGTGATACAGCGAGGGTGTGATATAGTGAAAGGTGTGATATAGCGAGGTTGTGATATAGTGAGGGTGTGATACAGTGAGGGTGTGATACTGTGAGGGTGTGATACTGTGAGGGTGTGATATAGTAAAGGGTGTGATATAGCAAGGGTGTGAAATAGTGAGGGTGTGATATGGTGAGGGTGTGATATAGTGAGGGTGTGATACAGCGAGGGTGTGATATAGTGAAAGGTGTGATATAGTGAGCGTGTGATGCAGCAAGGGTGTGATATAGTGAAGGGTGTGATACAGTGAGGGTGTGATACAGTGAGGGTGTGATACAGTGAGGGTGTGATACTGTGAGGGTGTGATACTGTGAGGGTGTGATATAGTAAGTGTGTGACACAGTGAGGGTGTGATACAGCGAGGGTGTGATACTGTGAGGGTGTGATACAGCAAGGGTGTGAGATAGTGAAGGGTGTGATACAGCGAGGGTGTGATATAGTGACGGTGTGATACAGCCAGAGTGTGATATAGTGAAGGGTGTGATATAGTGAAGGGTGTGATACAGCGAAGGGTGTGATACAGAGAAGGGTGTGATACAGCGAGGGTGTGATACTGTGAGTGTGTGATATGGTGAGGGTGTGATACAGTGAGGATGTGATACAGTGAGTGTGTGATATTGTGAAGGGTGTGATATAGTGAAGGGTGTGATACTGTGAGGGTGTGATACTGTGAGGATGTGATACTGTGAGGGTGTGATATAGTAAAGGGTGTGATACAGCGAGGGTGTGATATAGTGACAGGTATGATATAGTGAGCGTGTGATGCAGCGAGGGTGTGATACATTGAGGGTGTGATGCAGTGAGGGTGTGATACAGTGAGGGTGTGATACTGTGAGGGTGTGATATAGTAAGGGTGACACAGTGAGGCTGTGATACAGCAAGGGTGTGATACTGTGAGTGTGTGATATTGTGAGTGTGTGATATTGTGAGTGTGTGATATTGTGAGTGTGTGATACTGTGAGGGTGTGATACTGTGAGGGTGTGATACAGCAAGGGTGTGAGATAGTGAAGGGTGTGATACAGCGAGGGTGTGATATAGTGACGGTGTGATACAGCCAGAGTGTGATATAGTGAAGGGTGTGATACAGCGAAGGGTGTGATACAGAGAAGGGTGTGATACAGCAAGGGTGTGATACAGTGAGGGTGTGATATAGTGAAGGGTGTGATATAGTGAAGGGTGTGATACTGTGAGAGTGTGATACTGTGAGGGTGTGATACTGTGAGGGTGTGATATAGTAAGTGTGTGATACAATGAGGATGTGATATAGTGAGGGTGTAATATAGAGAGGGTGTGACACAGCGAGAGTGTGATACAGCGAGGGTGTGATATAGTGAGGGTGTGATATAGTGAGGGTGTGATATAGTGAGGGTGTGATATAGTGAGGGTGTGATATAGTGAGGGTGCGATATAGTGAGGGTGCGATATAGTGAGGGTGCGATATAGTGAGAGTGCGATACAATAAGGGTGTGATATAGCGAGGGCATGATAAAGTGAGGGTATGATACAGTGAGGGTGTAATACAGTGAGGGTGTGAAACTGTGAGGCTGTGATATAGTGAGGGTGTGAAATAGCGAGGACGTGATACAGTGAGGGTGTGATGTAGAGAGGGTGTGGTATAGTGAGGGTGTGGTATAGTGAGAGTGTGATACTGTGAGGGTGTGATACTGTGAGGGTGTGATACTGTGAGGGTGTGATATAGTAAGGGTGAGACACAATGAGGATGTGATATAGTGAGGGTGTAATATAGTGAGGGTGCGATATAGAGAAAGTGTGATGCTGTTAGGGTGTGATACTGTGAGGGTGTGATACTGTGAAGGTGTGATATATTGAGGCTGTGATATAGTGAGAGTGTGTTATAGTGAGGGTGTGATACAGCAAGGATGTGATACAGCAAGGGTTTGATATAGTGAGGGTGTAATAGAGAGAGGGTGTGACACAGCGAGAGTGTGATACAGCGAGGGTGTGATACAGCGAGGATGTGATACAGTGAGAGTCTGATATAGTGAGGATGTGATATTGTGAGGGTGTGATACTGTGTGGGTGTGATACTGTGAGGGTGTGATATGATTAGGGTGTGATGCAGCGAGGGGTGTGATACTGTGAGGGTGTGATATAGTGAGGGTGTGATATAGTAAGGGTGACACAGTGAGGGTGTGATACAGCAAGGGTGTGATACTGTGAGTGTGTGATATTGCGAGTGTGTGATATTGCGAGTGTGTGATATTGTGAGTGTGTGATATTGTGAGTGTGTGATACTGTGAGGGTGTGATACTGTGAGGGTGTGATACAGCAAGGGTGTGAGATAGTGAAGGGTGTGATACAGTGAGGATGTGATATAGTGACGGTGTGATACAGCCAGAGTGTGATATAGTGAAGGGTGTGATACAGCGAAGGGTGTGATACAGAGAAGGGTGTGATACAGCGAGGGTGCGATACAGTGAGGGTGTGATATAGTGAAGGGTGTGATATAGTGAAGGGTGTGATACTGTGAGAGTGTGATACTGTGAGGGTGTGATACTGTGAGGGTGTGATATAGTAAGTGTGTGATACAATGAGGATGTGATATAGTGAGGGTGTAATATAGAGAGGGTGTGACACAGCGAGAGTGTGATACAACGAGGGTGTGATACAACAAGGATGATACAGCGAGGGTGTAATATAGTGAGGGTGTGATATAGAGATGGTGTGATGCTGTTAGTGTGTGATGCTGTGAAGGTGTGATATAGTGAGGGTGTGATACAGAGAGGGTGTGATTAAAATGAGGGTGTGATACAGTGAGGACGTGATACAGCGAGGGTGTGATATAGTGAGGGTGTGATATAGTGAGGGTGTGATATAGTGAGGGTGTGATATAGTGAGGGTGCGATATAGTGAGGGTGCGATATAGTGAGGGTGCGATATAGTGAGGGTGCGATACAATAAGGGTGTGATATAGCGAGGACATGATAAAGTGAGGGTATGATACAGTGAGGGTGTAATACAGTGAGGGTGTGAAACTGTGAGGCTGTGATATAGTGAGGGTGTGAATTAGCGAGGACGTGATACAGTTAGGGTGTGATGTAGAGTGGGTGTGGTATAGTGAGGGTGTGGTATAGTGAGAGTGTGATACTGTGATGGTGTGATACTGTGAGGGTGTGATACTGTGAGGGTGTGATATAGTAAGGGTGTGACACAATGAGGATGTGATATAGTGAGGGTGTAATATAGTGAGGGTGCGATATAGTGAGGGTGTGATACTGTGAGGGTGTGTTACTGTGAGGGTGTGATACTGTGAGGATGTGATATAGTAAGGGTGTGAAACAGCGAGGGTGTGATACAGCGAGGATGTGATACAGTGAGGGTCTGATATAGTGAGGGTGTGATACTGTGAGGGTGTGATACTGTGAGGGTGTGATACTGTGAGGGTGTGATATAGTGATGCTGTGATATAGTGAGAGTGTGTTATAGTGAGGGTGTGATACAGCAAGGATGTGATACAGCAAGGGTTTGATATAATGAGGGTGTAATAGAGAGAGGGCGTGACACAGCGAGAGTGTGTTACAGCGAGGGTGTGATACAGCGAGGATGTGATACAGTGAGAGTCTGATGTAGTGAGGGTGTGATACTGTGAGGGTGTGATACTGTGAGGGTGTGATACTGTGAGGGTGTGATATGATTAGGGTGTGATGCAGCGAGGGGTGTGATACTGTGAGGGTGTGATATAGTGAGGGTGTGATATAGTGAGGGTGTGATACAGTGAGGGTGTGATACAGTTAGGGTGTGATACAGTGAGGGTGTGATATAGTGAGGGTTTGATATAGTGAGAGTGTGATTCAGCGAGGGTGTGATACAGTGAGGTTGTGATACTGTGAGAGTGTGATATCGCAAAGGGTGTGATACCGCGAGGGTGTGATATAGAGAGGATGTGATGCTGTTAGGGTGTGATACTGTGAGGGTGTGATATAGTGAGGCTGTGATATAGTGAGAGTGTGTTATAGTGAGGGTGTGATACAGCGAGGATGTGATACAGCAAGGGCTTGATAAAGTGAGGGTGTAATAGAGAGAGGGTGTGACACAGCGAGAGTGTGATACAGCGAGGGTGTGATACAGCGAGGATGTGATACAGTGAGGGTCTGATATAGTGAGGGTGTGATACTGTGAGGGTGTGATACTGTGAGGGAGTGATACTGTGAGGGTGTGATATACTGAGGGTATGATACAGTGAGGGTGTGATAGAGTGAGGGTGTGATATAGTGAGGGTTTGATATAGTGAGAGTGTGATTCAGCGAGGGTGTGATACAGTGAGGTTGTGATATAGTGAGGGTGTGATATGGCGAGGGTGTGATATAGCGAAG
Organism: Cetorhinus maximus; assembly: GCF_964194155.1. Lineage (NCBI taxonomy): Eukaryota > Metazoa > Chordata > Chondrichthyes > Lamniformes > Cetorhinidae > Cetorhinus > Cetorhinus maximus. Next base: position 114,738,015 of record NC_135892.1, read on the forward strand.
GGTGTGATACAGCGAGGGTGTGATATAGTGAGGGTGTGATATGGCGAGGGTGTGATATAGCGAAGGGTGTGATATAGTGAAGGGAGTGATACAGCGAAGGGTGTGATGCAGAGAAAGGTGTGATACAGCAAGGGTGTGATACTGTGAGTGTGTGATATGGTGAGGGTGTGATGCAGTGAGGGTGTGATACAGTGAGGGTGTGATATAGTGAAGGGTGTGATATAGTGAAGGGTGTGATATAGTGAAGGGTGTGATACAGTGAGGGTGTGATACTGTGAGGGTGTGATACTGTGAGGGTGTGATATAGTAAGGGTGTGATACAATGAGGATGTGATATAGTTAGGGTGTAATATAGAGATGGTGTGATGCTGTTAGTGTGTGATGCTTGGAGGAGTAATATAGTGAGGGTGTGATACAGAGAGGGTGTGATTAAAATGAGGATGTGATACAGTGAGGACGTGATACAGCGAGGGTGTGATATAGTGAGGGTGTGATATAGTGAGGGTGCGATATAGTGAGGGTGCGATATAGTGAGGGTGCGATATAGTGAGCGTGCGATACAGTAAGGGTGTGATATAGCGAGGGCATGATAAAGTGAGGGCATGATACAGTGAGGGTGTAATACAGTGAGGGTGTGAAACTGTGAAGCTGTGATATAGTGCGGGTGTGAAATATTGAGGACGTGATACAGTGAGGGTGTGATGTAGAGAGGGTGTGGTATCGTGAGGGTGTGGTATAGTGAGAGTGTGATACTGTGATGGTGTGATACTGTGAGGGTGTGATATAGTAAGGGTGTGAAACAATGAGGATGTGATATAGTGAGGGTGTAATATAATGAGGATGTGATAAAGAGAGGGTTTGATGCTGTTAGGGTGTGATACTGTGAGGGTGTGATACTGTGAAGGTGTGATATAGTGAGGGTGTGATATAGTGAGAGTGTGTTATGGTGAGGGTGTGATACAGCGAGGATGTGATACAGCAAGGGCTTGATATAGTGATGGTGTAATAGAAAGTGGGTGTGACACAGCGAGGGTGTGATACAGCGAGGATGTGATACAATGAGAGTCTGATATAGTGAGGGTGTGATACTGTGAGGGTGTGATACTGTGAGGGTGTGATATGATTAGGGTGTGATGCAGCGAGGGGTGTGATACTGTGAGGGTGTGATATAGTGAGGGTGTGATACAGTGAGGGTGTGATACAGTGAGGGTGTGATACAGTGAGGGTGTGATACAGTGAGGGTGTGATACAGTGAGGGTGTGATATAGTGAGAGTGTGATTCAGTGAGGGTGTGATACAGTGAGGATGTGATACTGTGAGAGTGTGATATAGCAAAGGGTGTGATACAGCGAGGGTGTGATATAGTGAGGGTGTGATATGGCGAGGGTGTGATATAGTGAAGGGTGTGTTACAGCAAAGGGTGTGATACAGTGAGGGTGTGATATTGTGAGGGTGTGATGCTTCAATGGTGTGATACTGTGAGGGTGTAATATAGTGAGGGTGTGATACAGCGAGATGTGTGATATAATGAAAGGTGTGATACAGCGAGGGTGTGGTATAGCGAGGGTGTGATACTGTGAGGGTGTGATATAGCAAATGGTATGATAAACCGAGGGTGTGATACTATGAGGGTGTGATACTATGAGAGTGTGATACTATGAGGGTGTGATACTGTTAGGGTGTGATATAGTGAGGGTGTGATACTGTGAGTGTGTGATATAATGAGGGTGTGAAATAGTGAGGGTCTGATATAGCAAAGGGTGTGATACAGCGAGGGTGTGATATAGTGAAGGTTGGGATATAGTGAGGGTGCGATATAGCGAGGACGTGATACAGTGAGGGTGTGATGTAGAGAGGGTGTGGTATAGTGAGGGTGTGGTATAGTGAGAGTGTGATACTGTGAGGGTGTGATACTGTGAGGGTGTGATTCTGTGAGGGTATGATATAGAAATGGTGTGACACAATGAGGATGTGATATAGCGAGTGTGAAATATAGTGAGGGTGTGATATAGAGATGGTGTGATGCTGTTAGTGTGTGATGCTTGGAGGTGTAATATAGTGAGGATGTGATACAGAGAGGGTGTGATTAAAATGAGGATGTGATACAGTGAGGACGTGATACAGCGAGGGTGTGATATAGTGAGGGTGTGATATAGTGAGGGTGCAATATAGTGAGGGTGCGATATAGTGAGGGTGCGATATAGTGAGGGTGCGATACAGTAAGGGTGTGATATAGCGAGGGCATGATAAAGTGAGGGCATGATACAGTGAGGGTGTAATACAGTGAGGGTGTGAAACTGTGAGGCTGTGATATAATGAGGGTGTGAAATATCGAGGACGTGATACAGTGAGGGTGTGATGTAGAGAGGGTGTGGTATCGTGAGGGTGTGGTATAGTGAGAGTGTGATACTGTGATGGTGTGATACTGTGAGGGTGTGATATAGTAAGGGTGTGACACAATGAGGATGTGATATAGTGAGGGTGTAATATAATGAGGATGTGATAAAGAGAGGGTTTGATGCTGTTAGGGTGTGATACTGTGAGGGTGTGATACTGTGAAGGTGTGATATAGTGAGGGTGTGATATAGTGAGAGTGTGTTATAGTGAGGGTGTGATACAGCGAGGATGTGATACAGCAAGGGCTTGATATAGTGATGGTGTAATAGAGAGAGGGTGTGACACAGCGAGAGTGTGATACAGCGAGGGTGTGATACAGCGAGGATGTTATACAGTGAGAGTCTGATATAGTGAGGGTGTGATACTGTAAGGGTGTGATACTGTGAGGGTGTGATATGATTAGGGTGTGATGCAGCGAGGGGTGTGATACTGTGAGGGTGTGATATAGTGAGGGTGTGATACAGTGAGGGTGTGATACAGTGAGGGTATGATATAGTGAGGGTTTGATATAGTGAGAGTGTGATTCAGTGAGGGTGTGATACAGTGAGGATGTGATACTGTGAGAGTGTGATATAGCAAAGGGTGTGACACAGCGAGGGTGTGATATAGTAAGGGTGTGATATGGCGAGGGTGATATAGTGAAGGGTGTGATACAGCGAAGGGTGTGATACAGTGAGGGTGTGATATTGTGAGGGTGTGATGCTTCAATGGTGTGATACTGTGAGGGTGTAATATAGTGAGGGTGTGATACAGCGAGATGTGTGATATAATGAAAGGTGTGATACAGCGAGGGTGTGGTATAGCGAGGGTGTGATACTGTGAGGGTGTGATATAGCAAATGGTATGATAAACCGAGGGTGTGATACTATGAGGGTGTGATACTGTTAGGGTGTGATATAGTGAGGGTGTGATACTGTGAGTGTGTGATATAATGAGGGTGTGAAATAGTGAGGGTCTGATATAGCAAAGGGTGTGATACAGCGAGGGTGTGATATAGTGAGGGTGTGATATAGTGAGGGTGTGATACAGCGAGGGTGTGATATAGTGAAAGGTGTGATATAGCAAGGGTGTGATATAGTGAGGGTGTGGCGCGGCGAGGGTGTGATATATTGAAGGGTATGATACAGTGAGGTTGTGCTACAGTGAGGGCGTGATACTGTGAGGGTGTGATATAGTTAAGGTTGTGATACAGCGAGGTTGTGATATAGTGAAGGGTGTGACATAGTGAGGGTGTGATATAGTGAGGGTGTGATATAGTGAGGGTGTGATACAGCGAGGGTGTGACATAGTGAAAGGTGTGATACAGTGAGGGGGTGATACAGTGAGGGTGTGATACAGTGAGGGTGTGATACTGTGAGGGTATGATATTGTGAGGGTGTGATATAGTAAGGGTGTGACACAGTGAGGGTGTGATACAGCGAGGGTGTGATACTGTGAGTGTGTGATATTGTGAGTTTGTGATACTGTGAGGGTGTGATACTGTGCGGGTGTGATACAGCAAGGGTGTGAGATAGTGAAGGGTATGATACAGCGAGGATGTGATATAGTGACGGTGTGATACAGCCAGAGTGTGATATAGTGAAGGGTGTGATACAGTGAAGGGTGTGATACAGAGAAGAGTGTGATACAGAGAAGGGTGTGATACAGCGAGTGTGTGACACTGTGAGTGAGTGATATGATGAGGGTGTGATACAGTGAGGGTGTGATACTGTGAGGGTGTGATACTGTGAGGGTGTGATACTGTAAGGATGTGATACTGTGAGGGTGTGATATAGTAAGGGTGTGATACAATGAGGATGTGATATAGTGAGAGTGTAATATAGAGAGGGTGTGACACAGCGAGAGTGTGATACAGTGAGGGTGTGATACAACGAGGATGATACAGCGAGGGTGTAATATAGTGAGGGTGTGATATAGAGATGGTGTGATGCTGTTAGGGTGTGATGCTGTGAAGGTGTGATATAGTGAGGGTGTTATACAGAGAGGGTGTGATTAAAATGAGGGTGTGATACAGTGAGGACGTGATACAGCGAGGGTGTGATATAGTGAGGGTATGATATAGTGAGGCTGTGATATAGTGAGGGTGTGATATAGTGAGGGTGCGATATAGTGATGATGCGATATAGTGAGGGTGCGATACAGTAAGGGTGTGATATAGCGAGGGCATGATAAAGTGAGGGCATGATACAGTGAGGATGTAATACAGTGAGGGTGTGAAACTGTGAGGCTGTGATATAGTGAGGGTGTGATGTAGAGAGGGTGTGGTATAGTGAGGGTGTGGTATAGTGAGAGTGTGATATTGTGAGGGTGTGATACTGTGAGGGTGTGATACTGTGAGGATGTGATACTGTGAGGGTGTGATATAGTAAGGGTGTAACACAATGAGGATGTGATATAGTGAGGGTGTGATATAGTGAGGGTGTGATGCAGTGAGGGTGTGATACTGTGAGGGTATGATATAATAAATGGTGTGATACAGCGAGGGTGTGATATAGTGAAGGGTGTGATATAGTGAGGGTGTGATATAGTGAGGGTGTGATATAGTGAGGGTGTGATATAGTGAGGGTGTGGTACAGCGATGGTGTGATATAGTGAAAGGTGTGATATAGTGAGCGTGTGATGCAGCGAGGGTGTGATATAGTGAAGGGTGTGATACTGAGAGGGTGTGATATAGTAAGGGTGTGATACTGTGAGGGTGTGATACAGCGAGGGTGTGATACTGTGAGTGTGTGATATTGTGAGTGTATAATACTGTGAGGGTGTGATACTGTGAGGGTGTGATACAGCAAGGGTGTGAGATAGTGAAGGGTGTGATACAGCGAGGGTGTGATATAGTGATGGTGTGATACAGCCAGAGTGTGATATAGTGAAGGGTGTGATACAGCGAAGGGTGTGATACAGAGAAGGGTGTGATACAGAGAAGGGTGTGATACAGTGAGTGTGTGATATGGTGAGGGTGTGATACAGTGAGGGTGTGATACAGTGATTGTGTGATATAGTGAAGGGTGTGATATAGTGAAGGGTGTGATACTGTGAGGGTGTGATACTGTGAGGGTGTGATACTGTGAGGGTGTAATACTGTGAGGGTGTGATATAGTAAGGGTGTGATACAATGAGGATGTGGTATAGTGAGGGTGTAATATAGAGAGTGTGGGACACAGCGAGAGTGTGATACAGCGAGGGTGTGATACAACGAGGATGATACAGCGACGGTGAAATATAGTGAGGGTGTGATATAGAGATGGTATGATGCTGTTAGGGTGTGATGCTGTGAAGGTGTGATATAGTGAGGGTGTGATACAGAGAGGGTGTGATTAAATTGAGGGTGTGATACAGTGAGGACGTGATACAGTGAGGGTGTGATACAGTGAGGGTGTGACATAGTGAGGGTGCGATATAGTGAGGGTGCGATATAGTAAGGGTGCGATATAGTGAGGGTGCGATACAGTAAGGGTGTGATATAGCGAGGGCATGATAAAGTGAGGGCATGATACAGTGAGGGTGTAATACAGTGAGGGTGTGAAACTGTGAGGCTGTGATCTAGTGAGGGTGTGAACTAGCGAGGACGTGATACAGTGAGGGTGTGATGTAGAGAGGGTGTGGTATAGTGAGGGTGTGGTATAGTGAGGGTGTGGTATAGTGAGAGTGTGATACTGTGAGGGTGCGATACTGTGAGGGTGTGATACTGTGAGGGTGTGATATAGTAAGGGTGTGACACAATGAGGATGTGATATAGTGAGGGTGTAATATAGTGAGGGTGTGATATAGAGAGGGTGTGATGCTATTAGGGTGTGATACAGTGAGGGTGTGATACTGTGAAGGTGTGATATAGTGAGGCTGTGATACAGTGAGAGTGTGTTATAGTGTGGGTGTGATACAGCGAGGATGTGATACAGCAAGGGCTTGATATAGTGAGGGTGTAATAGAGAGAGGGTGTGACACAGCGAGAGTGTGATACAGCGAGGGTGTGATACAGTGAGGAAGTGATACAGTGAGGGTCTGATATAGTGAGGGTGTGATACTGTGAGAGTGTGATACTGTGAGGGTGTGATACTGTGAGGGTGTGATATGATTAGGGTGTGATGCAGCGAGGGGTGTGATACTGTGAGGGTGTGATATAGTGAGGGTGTGATACAGTGAGGGTGTGATACAGTGAGGGTGTGACATAGTGAGGGTTTGATATAGTGAGAGTGTGATTCAGCGAGGGTGTGATACAGTGAGGGTGTGATACTGTGAGAGTGTGATATAGCAAAGGGTGTGATACAGCGAGGGTGTCATATAGTGAAGGGTGTGATACAGCGAAGGGTGTGATACAGTGAGGGTGTGATATTGTGAGGGTGTGATGCTACAATGGTGTGATACTGTGAGAGTGTAATATAGTGAGGGTGTGATACAGCAAGATGTGTGATATAATGAAAAGTTTGATACAGCGAGGGTGTGGTATAGTGAGGGTGTGATACTGTGAGGGTGTGATATAGCAAATGGTATGATACAGCGAGGATGTGATACTATGAGGGTGTGATACGATGAGGGTGTGATACTGTGAGGGTGTGATATAGTGAGGGTGTGATACTGTGAGTGTGTGATATAATGAGGGTTTGATATAGCGAGGGTCTGATATAGCAAAGGGTGTGCTACAGCGAGGGTGTGATACAGTGAAAGGTGTGATATAGTGAGGGTGTGATATAGTGAGGGTGTGATATAGTGAGGGTGTGATACAGCGAGGGTGTGATATAGTGAAAGGTGTGATATAGCGAGTTTGTGATATAGTGAGGGTGTGATGCAGCGAGGGTGTAATATATTGAAGGGTGTGATACAGTGAGGGTTTGATACAGTGAGGGTGTGATACTGTGAGGGTGTGATACTGTGAGGGTGTGATATAGTAAAGGGTGTGATACAGCGAGGGTGTGATATAGTGACGGGTGTGATATAGTGAGGGTGTGATATAGTGAGGGTGTGATATAGTGAGGGTGTGATACAGCGAGGTTGTGATATAGTGAAAGGTGTGATATAGAGACCATGTGATGCAGCGTGGGTGTGATATAGTGAAGGGTGTGATACAGTGATGGTGTGATACAGTGAGGGTGTGATACAGTGAGGGTGTGATACAGTGAGGGTGTGATACTGTGAGGGTGTGATATAGTAAGGGTGTGACACAGTGAGGGTGTGATACAGCGAGGGTGTGATACTGTGAGTGTGTGATATTGTGAGTGTGTGATACTGTGAGGGTGTGATACTGTGAGGGTGTGATACAGCAAGGGTGTGAGATAGTGAAGCGTGTGATACAGCGAGGGTGTGATATAGTGACGGTGTGATACAGCCAGAGTGTGATATAGTGAAGGGTGTGATATAGTGAAGGGTGTGATACAGCGAAGGGTGTGATACAGAGAAGGGTGTGATACAGCGAGGGTGTGATACTGTGAGTGTGTGATATGGTGAGTGTGTGATACAGTGAGGGTGTGATACAGCAAGGGTGTGAGATAGTGAAGGGTGTGATACAGCGAGGGTGTGATATAGTGACAGTGTGATACAATGAGGATGTGATATAGTGAAGGTGTAATATAGTGAGGGTGTGATATAGAGAGGGTGTGATGCTATTAGGGTGTGATACAGTGAGGGTGTGATACTGTGAAGGTGTGATATAGTGAGGCTGTGATACAGTGAGAGTGTGTTATAGTGTGGGTGTGATACAGCGAGGATGTGATACAGCAAGGGCTTGATATAGTGAGGGTGTAATAGAGAGAGGGTGTGACACAGCGAGAGTGTGATACAGCGAGGGTGTGATACAGTGAGGAAGTGATACAGTGAGGGTCTGATATAGTGAGGGTGTGATACTGTGAGAGTGTGATACTGTGAGGGTGTGATACTGTGAGGGTGTGATATGATTAGGGTGTGATGCAGCGAGGGGTGTGATACTGTGAGGGTGTGATATAGTGAGGGTGTGATACAGTGAGGGTGTGATACAGTGAGGGTGTGACATAGTGAGGGTTTGATATAGTGAGAGTGTGATTCAGCGAGGGTGTGATACAGTGAGGGTGTGATACTGTGAGAGTGTGATATAGCAAAGGGTGTGATACAGCGAGGGTGTCATATAGTGAAGGGTGTGATACAGCGAAGGGTGTGATACAGTGAGGGTGTGATATTGTGAGGGTGTGATGCTACAATGGTGTGATACTGTGAGAGTGTAATATAGTGAGGGTGTGATACAGCAAGATGTGTGATATAATGAAAAGTTTGATACAGCGAGGGTGTGGTATAGTGAGGGTGTGATACTGTGAGGGTGTGATATAGCAAATGGTATGATACAGCGAGGATGTGATACTATGAGGGTGTGATACGATGAGGGTGTGATACTGTGAGGGTGTGATATAGTGAGGGTGTGATACTGTGAGTGTGTGATATAATGAGGGTTTGATATAGCGAGGGTCTGATATAGCAAAGGGTGTGCTACAGCGAGGGTGTGATACAGTGAAAGGTGTGATATAGTGAGGGTGTGATATAGTGAGGGTGTGATACAGTGAGGGTGTGATACAGCGAGGGTGTGATATAGTGAAAGGTGTGATATAGCGAGTTTGTGATATAGTGAGGGTGTGATGCAGCGAGGGTGTAATATATTGAAGGGTGTGATACAGTGAGGGTTTGATACAGTGAGGGTGTGATACTGTGAGGGTGTGATACTGTGAGGGTGTGATATAGTAAAGGGTGTGATACAGCGAGGGTGTGATATAGTGACGGGTGTGATATAGTGAGGGTGTGATATAGTGAGGGTGTGATATAGTGAGGGTGTGATACAGCGAGGTTGTGATATAGTGAAAGGTGTGATATAGTGACCATGTGATGCAGCGTGGGTGTGATATAGTGAAGGGTGTGATACAGTGATGGTGTGATACAGTGAGGGTGTGATACAGTGAGGGTGTGATACAGTGAGGGTGTGATACTGTGAGGGTGTGATATAGTAAGGGTGTGACACAGTGAGGGTGTGATACAGCGAGGGTGTGATACTGTGAGTGTGTGATATTGTGAGTGTGTGATACTGTGAGGGTGTGATACTGTGAGGGTGTGATACAGCAAGGGTGTGAGATAGTGAAGCGTGTGATACAGCGAGGGTGTGATATAGTGACGGTGTGATACAGCCAGAGTGTGATATAGTGAAGGGTGTGATATAGTGAAGGGTGTGATACAGCGAAGGGTGTGATACAGAGAAGGGTGTGATACAGCGAGGGTGTGATACTGTGAGTGTGTGATATGGTGAGTGTGTGATACAGTGAGGGTGTGATACAGCAAGGGTGTGAGATAGTGAAGGGTGTGATACAGCGAGGGTGTGATATAGTGACGGTGTGATACAGCCAGAGTGTGATATAGTGAAGGGTGTGATATAGTGAAGGGTGTGATATAGTGAAGGGTGTGATATAGTGAAGGGTGTGATACTGTGAGGGTGTGTTACTGTGAGGGTGTGATACTGTGACGGTGTGATATAGTAAGGGTATGATACAATGAGGATGTGGTATAGTGAGGGTGTAATATAGAGAGGGTGTGACACAGCGAGAGTGTGATACAGCGAGGGTGTGATACAATGAGGATGATACAGCGAGGGTGTAATATAGTGAGGGTGTGATATAGAGATAGTGTGATGCTGTTAGGGTGTGATGCTGTGAAGGTGTGATATAGTGAGGGTGTGATACAGAGAGGGTGTGATTAAAATGAGGGTGTGATTAAAATGAGGGTGTGATACAGCGAGGGTGTGATATATTGAGGGCGTGATATAGTGAGAGTGTGATATAGTGAGGGTGCGATATAGTGAGGGTGCGATATAGTGAGGGTGCGATATAGTGAGGGTGCGATACAGTAAGGGTGTGATATAGCGAGGGCATGATAAAGTGATGGCATGATACAGTGAGGGTGTAATACAATGAGGGTGTGAAACTTTGAGGCTGTGATATAGTGAGGGTGTGAAATAGCGAGGACATGATACAGTGAGGGTGTGATGTAGAGAGGGTGTGGTATAGTGAGGGTGTGGTATAGTGAGGGTGTGGTATAGTGAGAGAGTGATACTGTGAGGGTGTGATACTGTGAGGGTGTGATACTGTGAGGGTGTGATATAGTAAGGGTGTGACACAATGAGGATGTGATATAGCGAGGGTGTAATATAGTGAGGGTGTGATATAGAGAGGGTGTGATGCTATTAGGGTGTGATACTATGAGGGTGTGATACTGTGATGGTGTGATATAGTGAGGCTGTGATATAGTGAGAGTGTGTTCTCGTGAGGGTGTGATACAGCGAGGATGTGATACAGCACGGGCTTGATATAGTGAGGGTATAATAGAGAGAGGGTGTGACACAGCGAGAGTGTGATACAGCGAGGATGTGATACAGTGAGGGTCTGATATAGTGAGGGTGTGATACTGTGAGGGTGTGATACTGTGAGGGTGTGATATTGTGAGGGTGTGATACTGTGAGGGTGTGATATGATTAGGGTGTGATGCATAGAGGGGTGTGATACTTTGAGGGTGTGATATAGTGAGGGTGTGATATAGTGAGGGTGTGATACAGCGAGGGTGTGATATAGTGAAGGGTGTGATACAGTGAGTGTGTGATAAAGTGAGGGTGTGATACAGTGAGGGTGTGATACTGTGAGGGTGTGATACTGTGAGGGTGTGATATAGTAAGGGTGTGACACAGTGATGGTGTGATACAGCGAGGGTGTGATACTGTGAGTGTGTGATATTGTGAGTGTGTGATACTGTGAGGGTGTGATATTGTGATGGTGTGATACGGTGAGGGTGTGATATAGTAAGGGTGTGACACAATGAGGATGTGATATAGTGAGGGTGTGATATAGTGAGGGTGTGTTGCAGTGAGGGTGTGATACTGTGAGGGTGTGATGTAGAGAGGGTGTGGTATAGTGAGGGTGTGGTATAGTGAGACTGTGATATTGTGAGGGTGTGATACTGTGAGGGTGTGATACTGTGAGGGTGTGATACTGTGAGGGTGTGATATAGTAAGGGTGTGACACAATGAGGATGTGATATAGTGAGGGTGTGATATAGTGAGGGTGTGATGCAGTGAGGGTGTGATACTGTGAGGGTGTGATATAGTAAATGGTGTGATACAGCGAGGGTGTGATATAGTGAAGGGTGTGATATAGTGAGGGTGTGATATAGTGAGGGTGTGATTTAGTGAGGGTGTGATATAGTGAGGGTGTGATACAGCGAGAGTGTGATATAATGAAAGGTGTGATATAGTGATCGTGTGATGCAGCGAGGGTGTGATATAGTGAAGGGTGTGATACAGTGAGGGTGTGATACAGTGAGGGTGTGATACAGTGAGGGTGTGATACAGTGAGGTTGTGATACTGTGAGGGTGTGATACTGTGAGGGTGTGATATAGTAAGGGTGTGACTCAGTGAGGGTGTGATACAGCGAGGGTGTGATACTGTGATTGTGTGATATTGTGAGTGTATGATACTGTGAGGGTGTGATACTGTGAGGGTGTGATACAGAAAGAGTGTGAGATAGTGAAGGGTGTGATACAGCGAGGGTGTGATATAGTGACGGTGTGATACAGCCAGAGTGTGATATAGTGAAGGGTGTGATATAGTGAAGGGTGTGATATAGTGAAGGGTGTGATACAGTGAGGGTGTGATACTGTGAGAGTGTGATACAGCGAGGGTGTGATATAGTGAAAGGTGTGATATAGTGAGCGTGTGATGCAGCGAGGGTGTGATATAGTGAAGGGAGTGATACAGTGAGGGTGTGATACAGTGAGGGTGTGATACAGTGAGGGTGTGATACTGTGAGGGTATGATACTGTGAGGGTGTGATACTGTGAGGGTGTGATATAGTAAGGGTGTGACACAGTGAGGGTGTGATACAGCGAGGGTGTGATACTGTGAGTGTGTGATATTGTGAGTGTGTGATACTGTGAGGGTGTGATACTGTGAGGGTGTGATACAGCAAGGGTGTGAGATAGTGAAGGGCGTGATACAGCGAGGGTGTGATATAGTGACGGTGTGATACAGCCAGAGTGTGATATAGTGAAGGGTGTGATATAGTGAAGGGTGTGATACAGCGAAGGGTGTGATACAGAGAAGGGTGTGATACAGTGAGGGTGTGATACAGTGAGTGTGTGATATAGTGAAGGGTGTGATATAGTGAAGGGTGTGATACTGTGAGGGTGTGATACTGTGAGGGTGTGATACTGTGAGGGTGTGGTATAGTAAGGGTGTGATACAATGAGGATGTGGTATAGTGAGGGTGTAATATAGAGAGGGTGTGACACAGCGAGAGTGTGATACAGCGAGGGTGTGATACAACGAGGATGATACAGCGAGGGTGTAATATAGTGAGGGTGTGATATAGAGATGGTGTGATGCTGTTAGGGTGTGATGCTGTGAAGGTGTGATATAGTGAGGGTGTGATACAGAGAGGGTGTGATTAAAATGAGGGTGTGATTAAAATGAGGGTGTGATACAGTGAGGGTGTGATATAGTGAGGGTATGATATAGTGAGGGTGTGATATAGTGAGGGTGCGATATAGTGAGGGTGCGATATAGTGAGGGTGCGATATAGTGAGGGTGCGATATAGTGAGGGTGCGATACAGTAAGGGTGTGATATAGCGAGGGCATGATAAATTGATGGCATGATACAGTGAGGGTGTAATACAGTGAGGGTGTGAAACTGTGAGGCTGTGATATAGTGAGGGTGTGAAACAGCGAGGACGTGATACAGTGAGGGTGTGATGTAGAGAGGGTGTGGTATAGTGAGGGTGTGGTATAGTGAGAGTGTGATACTGTGAGGGTGTGATACTGTGAGGGTGTGATACTGTGAGGGTGTGATATAGTAAGGGTGTGACACAATGAGGATGTGATATAGTGAGGGTGTGATACAGTGCGGGTGTGATACAGTGAGGGTGTGATATGGTGAGGGTTTGATATAGTGAGAGTGTGATTCAGCGCGGGTGTGATACAGTGAGGGTGTGATACTGTGAGAGTGTGATATAGCAAAGGGTGTGATACAGCGAGGGTGTGATATAGTGAGGGTGTGATATAGTGAAGGGTGTGATATAGTGAAGGGTGTGATACAGCGAAGGGTGTGATACTGTGAGGGTGTGATATTGTGAGGGTGTGATGCTACAATGGTGTGATACTGTGAGGGTGTAATATAGTGAGGATGTGATACAGCGAGATGTGTGATATAATGAAAGGTGTGATACAGCGAGGGTGTGGTATAGCGAGGGTGTGATACTGTGAGGGTGTGATATAGCAAATGGTATGATACAGCGAGGGTGTGATACTATGAGGGTGTGATACTATGAGGGTGTGATACTGTGAGTGTGTGATATAATGAGGGTGTGATATAGCGAGGGTCTGATATAGCAAAGGGTGTGCTACAGCGAGGGTGTGATACAGTGAAGGGTGTGATATAGTGAGGGTGTGATATAGTGAGGGTGTGATATAGTGAGGGTGTGATACAGCGAGGGTGTGATATAGTGAAAGGTGTGATATAGCGAGGGTGTGATATTGTGAGGGTGTGATGCAGCGAGCGTGTGATATATTGAAGGGTGTGATACAGTGTGGGTGTGATACCGTGAGGGTGTGATACTGTGAGGGTGTGATATAGTAAGGGTGTGACACAGTGATGGTGTGATACAGCGAGGGTGTGATACTGTGAGTGTGTGATATTGTGAGTGTGTGATACTGTGAGGGTGTGATACAGCAAGGGTGTGAGATAGTGAAGGGTGTGATACAGCGAGGGTTTGATATAGTGACGGTGTGATACAGCCAGAGTGTGATATAGTGAAGGGTGTGATACAGCGAAGGGTGTGATACAGAGAAGGGTGTGATACAGCGAGGGTGTGATATTGTGAGTGTGTGATATGGTGAGGGTGTGATACAGTGAGGGTGTGATACAGTGAGGGTGTGATATAGTGAGGGTTTGATACAGTGATGGTGTGATACAGTGAGGGTGTGATATAGTGAAGGGTGTGATATAGTGAAGGGTGTGATACTGTGAGGATGTGATATAGTGAAGGATGTGATACTGTGAGAATGTGATATAGTGAAGGGTGTGATACAACGAAGGGTGTGATACAACAAGAGTGCTTAGAGAGGTTTGAGTGCTGTGAAAGTGTTCATTCCCTGATCCCAGTTCTGGTTTTACCATTAGCTATTTGGAGTAGGTGCCATGCCATCAGTTTAACCTTGTTAAGTGAATTGAGAAGTGGTTAGGTGCTGGATTGAGTGAGAGGCTGGAAATCTGTGGCTGGTGAAATCATTGCAGTGACTCAGTCAGGGATTAGCATCGACCAGTTGCAATGGCAGAATTTTTTATTTTGGCTTTGACATCAGTAATGAAGTCACTGCTTGTTGGATATTGCTACACCTATTGTGTCATTGTGCCTATGTTTGTGTGTGTATGTACGTCTGTGTGTGCATCTTTGTGTATGCATCTGTGTGTGCGTGTGTATGTGTGTCTGTTTCTGTGTGCATGTGTGTGTGTGTGTGCATGTCTGAGCCTGTGTGTGTGTCTATGTGTGAGCATGTGTCTATGTGTGTGTGTCTGTGTGTGTCTATGTGCGTGTGTCTGTGTGTGTCTATGTGCGTGTGTCTGTGTGTGTCTGTGTGTGTCTGTGTGCGTGTTTCTGTGTGTGTCTGTGTGTGTCTGTGTGTGTCTATGTGCGTGTGTCTGTGTGTGTCTATGTGCGTGTGTCTGTGTGTGTCTGTGTGTGTCTGTGTGCGTGTTTCTGTGTGTGTCTGTGTGTGTCTGTGTGTGTCTATGTGCGTGTGTCTGTGTGTGTCTGTGTGTGTCTATGTGCGTGTGTCTGTGTGTGTCTGCGTGTGTCTGTGTGTGTCTATGTGTGTGTGTCTGCGTGTGTCTGTGTGTGTCTATGTGCGTGTGTCTGTGTGTGTCTGTGTGCGTGTGTCTGTGTGTGTCTATGTGTGTGTGTCTGTGTGTGTCTGTGTGTGTCTATGTGTGTGTGTCTGTGTGTGTCTATGTGCGTGTGTCTGTGTGTGTCTGTGTGTGTCTATGTGTGTGTGTCTGTGTGTGTCTATGTGCGTGTGTCTGTGTGTGTCTGTGTGCGTGTGTCTGTGTGTGTCTATGTGCGTGTGTCTGTGTGTGTCTGTGTGTGTCTATGTGTGTGTGTCTGTGTGTGTCTATGTGCGTGTGTCTGTGTGTGTCTGTGTGTGTCTATGTGTGTGTGTCTGTGTGTGTCTATGTGCGTGTGTCTGTGTGTGTCTGTGTGTGTCTATGTGTGTATGTCTGTGTGTGTCTATGGGGAGAATTTTCTCCCCGTTGGGCAGGCTGGGTGGGAGCAGGCACTGGCGGGCATGTAGCTAATCGCCAACTGCGATTGACTGTGCGCAACTACTTTACGTGGGCAGGCCAATTAAGGCCTGGCCAGCGTGATGCACACCCAGTAGTGCTCAGTGCTACCTGTGCGGGCGGGGGGAGAAGGGAGAGTCCGGGCCTGTGCATGAAAGAGTGCAGAAATCTCCCTGAGGCACGGAGCTGCCTCTGGGAGATTAAGAAAAGTCATAAAAACTTGAAAAATAAAAAATAAAATTATTCAGACATGTCCCCTCATGTGATAATGTCACATGAGCTGGGACATGTTTATGAATTTACATGAAACATTTTATTAAATTAATAAACCCTTCATGAAGCCTCATCCCATCTGTGGATGAGGTTCCATGAAAAATGCAAAGGTGGCCTGGGCTCTTCGCCTGCCCGACAACCTTAACGTTGGACAGGCAGCCCTGACAAGTGCCTCAATTAGTTGATTAATGGCCTTAACAGGCCTTTGACAGTTCAGCGGGCGTGCAGCCAACTCCGGCATGCACCCACTGAACTGTAGATCGGAATGACACACAGCAACACCGGGACACAGGCCCAACGTCACCACTCGTCATTTTATGCGCCTCAGGCCAATGTGTGTGCGTGTGTGTGTGTGTGCGTGTGTGTGTGTATCTGCGTGCATGTGTGTGCATGTGTCTGTGTGTTTGTCAGTGTGTGTGTGTGTGTGTGTGTGTGTGTCTTTCTGCCTGTGTGTGCCTGCATGTGTGTCTGTCTGGGTGTGCCTGTGTGTATGTGTGTGTGTATGTATTTGTGTGTCTGTGTGTGTGTGTGTACGTATGTCTGTGCCTATGTGTGTGTATGTGCCTGTGACTGTGTGCCTGTGTGTGTCTGTGTGTGTGTCTATGTGTGTGTTTCTGTACCTGTCTGTATGTGTTTGTGTGTGCATCTGTGTGTGTGTGCGCCTCTGTGTGTGTGCATGTCTGTGTATGTGTGTGTGCTTGCGTGCATGTGTGCCTGTGTGTGTGTGTGTGTGTGTCTGTCTGTGTGTCTCTGTGTGTGTCCATGTGTCTGTGTGTGTCTGTGTATTCCTGTGTGTGTGTATGTCTGTCTGCCTGTGTGTGTCTCTGTGCGTGTCTATGTGCCTGTGTGTGTCTGTGTGTTCCTGTGTGTGTGTCTGCCTGTCTGAGTGTGCCTGCACATATGTGTGTGTGCGTGTGTGTGTGTCCGTATGTGCCTGTGTCTGTGTGTCTGTGTGCGTGTCTATGTGCGTGTGCCTGTACCTGTCTGTATGTGTTTATGTGTGCATCTGTGTTTGTGCACCTCTGTGTGTGCGTGTATGTGTATGCATGTCTGTGTATGTGTGTGTGTGTGTGTGCGTGCACGTGTGTGCCTGTGTGTGTGTGTGTTGTGTCTGTATGTGCCTGGTGTATGTTTGTCTGTCTGTGTGTCCGTGTGTCTGTGTGTGTTTGTGTGTGTGTATGTGTCTGTGTCCATGTGTGTGTGTGTGTCTGTGTGTGTGTCTGTGTTTCCATCTGTGTGTGTCTGTGTCTGTATGTCCATATGTCTGTGTGTCTGTCTGTGTGTTTGCATCTATGTGTTTGCATCTGTGTGTCTGTGTGCATGTGTCTGTGTGTGTGCCTGTGTGTGTGTGTCTGTATGTGTGCATGTGCCTGTGTCTGTGTGTGTGTATATGTGTGTCTGTGCCTATGTGTGTGTATGTGCCTGTGCCTGTGTGTGTGCCTGTATGCGTGTCTATGTGTGTGTGTCTGTACCTGTCTGTATGTGTTTGTGTGTACATCTGTGTGTGCGCGCCTCTGTGTGTGTGCATGTATGTGTGTCTGTGTATGTGTGTGTGTGTGTTTGTGTGTGTGTCTGTGTGTGTGTGTGTGTCTGTTTCTGTGTGTGTGTCTGCGTGCATCTGTGTATGTGTGTCTGTGTGTATCTGTGTCTGTGTGTGCCTGTGTGCGTGTCGATGCCTATCTGTATGTGTTTGTGTGTGTATCTATGCGCCTGTGTGTGTGTGCGCCTCTGTGTGTGTGTGTGTGTGCATGCCTGTGTGTATGTGTATGTGCGTGTCTGTGTCTGTGTTTGTGTGTGTGTGTGAATCTCTGTGTGTGTAAGTCCCTGTGTGAATCTGTGTGTGTGTGTTTCTGGGTATATGTGTGTGTGTGTGTGTGTGTGTGTGTATATGTGTCTGTGTGTTTGTGTGTTTCTGTGTGTGCCTCTCTATTTGTCTGTGTGTCTGTGTCTATTTCTGTTTGTCTGTGCCTGTGTAAGCATGTCTGTGTGAGTCTGACTTTATCTGTGTGAGCATGTGTGTGCATTTGTGGCTGCACGTGTGTGTCTGCATGTGTACATGTGTGGATAAGGCACATGTGTATGTGTCACTCAGTGTACCTGCAATGAAGCACGTATCTTAGTCATGAATTTCTCTGCCAGTTTGTTCACTGGGAAAAGTTTCCACTGTGTTGAAGCTGATTTGTTAATCTGTATAAACAGACAGCGAGGTTTAGCTTGTGGTTTGCAGAAGTTGCATCACAAACTGAATCATTGAAGATCTGATTGCTCTTTCAAAACCCGAGACACTCAAATCTAACAAGTTACAGATTGTGACATCTAGATTGGCAACTGGCAGCAGTGAACCCTGTCTGATCCTAAATTAAAATCATTTTCAAATCATTCCCTTGACGAGCAGGGAAGTTCTTCCCAATGTCCTGGCCAACATTTACCCCTAAACCAACTTCACTAAAAATAGATTGCCAGCTCAATTACCACATTGTCCTTTGTGAAAGCTTGCTGTGTGCAAACAGAAACAGACTGTAAACGCTCCTATAGGTCTGTAAAAAGGAAGCATTCAGCTAAGACAAATGTGGGTCATTACAGGCAGGGTCAGAATTCCTAATGGGGAATAGAGAAATGACGGAGAAGCTAAATGATTACTTTGTGTCCGTCTTCCACTGAGGAAGATACAGGGAATCCCCCAGATTTAGAGACCCAGGGAACTATGGAGAATGAGAAGTGAAGGAAATTAGTATAAGTGAGAAGATTGTATTGGAGAAATTAATGGAACTAAAAGTTGATAAGTCCCCGGGAGCTGATATTCTGCATCCTAGAGTTTTAAAAGAGGTTGCTATAGGGATAGTGGATGCATTCAATTGTATAGAAGCTTGGTTAGACCACACCTGGAGTATCGAGTGCAGTTTTGGTCCCCTAACCTCAAAAAGGATATTATTGCCATAGAGGGATTGCAACAAAGGTTCACCAGACCTGTTCCCGGGATGATGGGACTGTCTTATGAAGAGAGATTGGGGAAACTGGGCCTGTATTCTCTAGAGTTTCGAAGGATGAGAGGTGATCTCATTGAAACCTACAAAATACTTAAAGGAACAGACAGGGTAGATGCAGGTAAGATGTTTCCCCTGGTTGGGGAGTCTAGAACCAGGGGACACAATCTCAAAATAAGGGAGAAGCCACTTAGGACCGAGAGGAGAAGAAATATTTCACTCAGAGGGTGGTGAATCTTTGGAATTCTCTACCCCAGAGGGCCATGGGAGCTCAGTCATTGAGTATGTTTAAAGCAGAGATTGATAGATTTCTAAACGCCAGAGGAATATGGGGATAGTGTGCGAGAAAGGCATTGAAGTGGATGATCAGCCATCATCGCATTGAATGGCAGAGCAGGCTCGATGGGCTGAATGGCCTTCTCCTGCTCCATGGTCCTAAATTGGCAGCTGATTTTCCAACATTCCAGTTGTAACAATGCTTCAAACGTGCTTGATTGTCCTTGGAGGGCTTTGGGATGTCATGAGGTAGAAAAGGCATTATTATAGGTCCAGCTTTGTTCTTCCATTGATTATGAGTCTAGCTTCTGGTTTAAGCTGAGTGACAGACATGTGTATATTTCAGTTTCCCCTCACTCTCGAACCCTCGCAGGTGCCCCTGGATCACGTAAAGTGAGTTGCCAGAATGACATGCAAGTGACTGGTACACAAGACCATGGAGACTTCCCCTCCCAACATAGCAGAGCCCTGCCGGAGATTCCCAATGTCTCCCTCAGTAAGGAAAACTCCGATGGGAAGGGTGACCCTGTGTACCAAACAGCGAATGAGCTGACAGCTGCGATGGACCTACAGCCTGGAGAAGGCCCTGCTGAACCTCCCTATGCAGCTTCGAACCAGTTCAGCCTCGAAACACCTAAGGCGCAGTTCATCATTGAGGATGATGCTGGCAAGGAGAAGGAGGAGGAGGATGGCTCTCAGTTAAAGAAAGTGGCACCTGTCTACGCTCGAGTCAACAAAAAGCCAAAGGAAACATCACCACTGAATCTCCATGGCCGCTCATCGCCTCATGAGAATGTGGAGTGTGAGGATGAGCCCCCTCCCATCCCTGATAAATGTTTTGGTGATGATGATGATGTTGGGGTCAGCGAGTCATCCGACAGCAAGGTCAGAAAAAAAATACAAGAAGATGTCTTTTCTTCTCATCCGTGAAGCACAGTTTTCACCCTTTCCCACCCACTTCCTCTCTCCTTTTCTTTTCTTCAACGTTCCTCACTGCATAACGTCCTTATTCCCTTCGCTGAGTTCACACTTGTTCTTTCTCTGCCTGCTTACATCTCAGTCACACACAATCCTTTTCGTCTGCTCTTCAAACCGTGCTGCACCTGCCCTGGGAGTGTTTGATGGGGACAGTGTGGAGGGAGCTTTACTCTGTATCTAACCCCGTGCTGTACCTGTCCTGGGAGTGTTGGATGGGGACAGTGTGGAGGGAGCTTTACTCTGTATCTAACCCCGTGTTGTACCTGTCCTGGGAGTGTTTGATGGGGACAGTGTAGAGGGAGCTTTACTCTGTGTCTAACCCCGTGCTGTACCTGTCCTGGGAGTGTTTGATGAGGACCATGTAGAGGGAGCTTTACTCTGTATCTAACCCCGTGCTGTACCTGCCCTAGGAGTGTTGGATCGGGACAGTGTAGAGAGAGCTTTACTCTGTATCTAAGCCCGTGCTGTACCTGCCCTGGGAGTGTTGGATGGGGACAGTGTGGAGGGAGCTTTACTCTGTATCTAACCCCGTGTTGTACCTGTCCTGGGAGTGTTTGATGGGGACAGTGTAGAGGGAGCTTTACTCTGTGTCTAACCCCGTGCTGTACCTGTCCTGGGAGTGTTTGATGAGGACAATGTAGAGGGAGCTTTACTCTGTATCTAACCCCGTGCTGTACCTGTCCTGGGAGTGTTTGATGGGGACAGTGTAGAGGGAGCTTTACTCTGTATCTAACCCCGTGCTGTACCTGTCCTGGGAGTGTTTGATGGGGACGGTGTAGAGGGAGCTTTACTCTGTATCTAACCCCGTGCAGTACCTGTCCTGGGAGTGTTTGATGGGGACGGTGTAGAGGGAGCTTTACTCTGTATCTAAGCCCATGCTGTACCTGTCCTGGGAGTGTTTGATGGGGACAGTGTAGAGGGAGCTTTACTCTGTATCAAACCCCATGCTGTACCTGTCCTGGGAGTGTTTGATGGGGACAGTGTAGAGGGAGCTTTACTCTGTACCTAACCCCATGCTGTACCTGCCCTGTGAGTGTTTGATGGGGACAGGGTGAAGAACAGGGAACTTTCTTAATGATAGAAAGCTGAAACAGTTGGAAACAATAAAGGATTGGAGTCCAGATACATAGCCCATTAAAATGTCCTGCACAGATACAGAAAATAATCAAAATGGCAAATGTATCACAGGCCTTTATATCTGGAGAATTAGAATACAATGGGTGGGGTGGGAGGGTGTTCAAAGTCCTGCTTTCAACAATACAAATCCCTGGTTAGGCCACATCTGGAGTTACTGTGAGCAGTTCTGGGCACTGCACTTTAGGAAGCATTGACTGGCTTTGGAGGGAGGGCAGTGTAGTATTCCCGGAATGATACCTGAACTCCAAGGGTTAAGCGACAAGGGGAGATTACACAAACTAGGATTTTATGAGAATAGGGACATTGAATCCTTATAGAATGCTAAGGGATGATTTGATTGTAGTTAACAAATAGGGTAGATAGAGAGAAATTATTCCCCCTAGTTGGGGAGTCTAGGCCTGGGGGACAGAGTCTAAAGGTTAAAGCCAAGTCTTTCAGGAGTGAAATGAGGAAACGCTCCTTCACATAAAGGGGGGGAGAAGTTTGGATCTCTCCTTTGCAAATGACAATAGATGCTAGATTAATTTTAAAATTGAGACTGATAGATTTTCACCACATGGATTAAGGAATCTGGAGTTAGGTCACAGATTAGCCATGATCTCCTTGAATGGGAGAACAGGCTCAAGGGGTTGAATGACCTCCTCCTGTCCCTACCTTTCTGAGCATTATAATAGTGACTAATGCCTCGGTAATGTCAATAACTACGAGCTCTGCTCCACATTGTCCCTCTTCATTTTTCAGATCGTGGTGGATGGAGCGTCCGATGAAGCCTCGAAGGATGGATGGGTGTCTGCTGATCCCAGTGTCAATGAGGGGAGATATTTTGTTGCCACACACAATGGTACAACAGTGGGTAAGCTCCTATGATGCTGAGACATGGTCCTGCTTTTAACCACAGCTTCAGGGTAGGACGGGATTTTCTAAATGTTCTGCACCATGAACATCACCAACAGATTGGAAGGGACTCCTGTCTCCTGTACCGTAAACACAGGCAATAGCTGCTGAGAAGCTTTCATAGCCAGTGACTCTACACGGGACACATACTGAAGGAGCAAGTTTAAACTCTGTTCGCCGTATCATTGCATTTTAATAGGAGGCTGGAGTTCCCGTGAGCTGTTTAATGCGGGTTCTCTGGATGAGATGTCACCATTTTAAAAAAAGAATTTCCTGCCTCCAGTTTCCTCCTCAAGACTGTTGATTTCCTGAATATCATTAAACTGACAGTACATGCCTGTTAATTTACTCCCTTAAAAAAAAGTCTCATCTAATTCATTTTCAAGATGTTGGCACTGCTCCCGAGGGTAATACTGTATTTATTTTGCTTGCCTAGTTCTCGTAGATGTTGGTGGTCTTCAGTTTGGACAGCTGAGTCCCTGGCTTGGCCATTTCAGATGGCAGTATCACACATTGGCACAGACAGGGTAACAATGGCAAAGCTTCCTTCCATCAAGGACATTGGTGAATCGGGTGGATTTTTACAACAACCTGATTGTTTCATGGTCACTTTTGCCGAGACCAGTTATCTATTTCCAGATTTTAAAAACTGAATTCAAATGCTCAAACTGTCCTGGTGCAACCTGAACACACTCTGAACTATTCCTCTAGCAAGGGAATCACGACACTACTGTACAAAATCAAGCAGCTTCCTTTACAGGCATATTGTCTAACCCAGACCCAGGGCATTTTATCCTCCCCATGTGATTCTGGTACCAATGTTTAAAAAAAAAACTCCTTGAAAGAAAAACTGAACACGGAAGCAACTTGTGACAGGAAAACTCCAACATTTTCCTCATGCTGGGAGGAAAGCAATCCCTGACTTTATGATGGTGAGCTTCCCTCTTCCAATGGGGTCCTGATGGTGAGCCCTCCCCACTCTCAGTG
>NC_135892.1:114766264-114841921 GCF_964194155.1 Cetorhinus maximus
CCCCCTGTATCAGGCATGTACAGGGAGGCAAAGGCGTTTGCCAGGGTCCTTGCACGCTGTGTGTAAGAATATTCCTGTGCACACTGAGTCTTTACACTTCACCCTCTCCTCTGCTCCAGGCCCCAGCACTGGATGTGCTCCAGGCCCCAGCACTGGATGTGCTCCAGGCCCCAGCACTGGATGTGCTCCAGGCCCCAGCACTGGATGTGCTCCAGGCCCCAGCACTGGATGTGCTCCATGCTGGGCTTCTCCTTCACTTGCCCAGCTGAGCTGACCTGCAACTCCTCCCACCCCCCATGACCCACCTCCCACGCAGCGTCTCGAGGGCTCCACCTTGAGGCTCTGCCTGGTAAAGTCTAACACCCTGTCCCCTCCCCCCACCGTCACCCACACCCTCTCCCACATAACCATTGACCCCCCCCACCCCAAAGGTGCGACATTTAACCTTCCTGCCGTTACCCTTCACCTGTCCCCCATCACCCTCCATCCTGTGCAGGTGAATGTTGAAGCCCCCTACCTCCCTGAGGAGCTCACCCTCATACCCCCACCCCATCCTGCCCACTCCCAGAACCAGTTTCTCCTTCCATATCCCCTCTGAGAACCCTCAATGCCCCTTCACCCGCCATCACTGAACGCCCACCCTCCCACACGACCGGCTCCCACTGCCCCCTGTAACCCTCAACATCCCTTCCGATCACCAATTCCCTCAGTATGCCTCCCAGGACACATCCATCGACACCACAGACCCCTTCCTCTGAACCCCTTTCATCTCCACGCACCCCCCCATGCCCGTTCAGACCTGCACACACTGCCCCCCCGACTTGCACTCCAACACGTCCTTGCCCACCCTCCCCGCTCCATACCAGTTCACCCATTCGATGACCCCCACAGAATCTCTCTTTCCCCTACCACCCCCCAACCTCCTCCACCCCCTCAATGCCTCCACACCTGCCCCACCTCTTCATTCCTCTCCTCCCCGTCTAATCCACCCCCCCCCCCCCCCCCCACTCCCAACACAGACCCAACAGTGCCCCTTGCACCCACCCCCTTGCAGCTTGAAGATCCACGTCCTGGATGCTGCTGCCTGGAGAGGATTCATGTGTTTGATGGTCCACCCACCCCGTGCCACACGTGGGTGTTCCAGGGTCTGGTCGCTGGGGCCCTCCATCCAATTTGCCTGAGCTGCCCC
This sequence comes from Cetorhinus maximus, assembly GCF_964194155.1. Lineage (NCBI taxonomy): Eukaryota > Metazoa > Chordata > Chondrichthyes > Lamniformes > Cetorhinidae > Cetorhinus > Cetorhinus maximus. The sequence goes on from NC_135892.1 coordinate 114,767,454, forward strand.
AGGCTTCCTTCAGATAAGTGCCGAGATGTGTGGACCATCCTGGCCCAGACACAGATGATTGGGTGTGCGGGGGGTGGGTAGGTGGGGGGGAGACTGGAAAATCCCACCCTCAGCCTCTGAATGTGGATCCAGTTTCCTATTTAAAACCTTCTGTTTTAATCCACCTGTTAATGATATTTTTATTCACTATCAAACACTCAGTACATTCTGAGGGTAATCCACCACGTAACCTACTCGGAGACATTTTGACAATGTTTCCCAACCCGCAATTCAAAGGCACAGACTGAGAGTTCATTTTACTGGCTCTGTCACTCCGCAGGAGCCGCTGACTGCTCTTGTGACACCATTCACACGGCTTCAAACATCTCTCTATATCCCAGGTCGGGATGCATGTACCTTGATAAACTCAGGAGATTTTCCAATCACTCAAGGAGGAAGATACAATGCAAAGTTCCTGGATCCGTGGGTTAACTGCTGTCATCGTGCTTGATGACACCTCTGTAGGATCTGCAGACACCCCTTGAGACTGTCTATAATAACTCCCGTTCAGGAGGCAAATGCATAACACAACAGCCCCCTATGCTCATTCATATTTGTCCAGGGGTTTCAGATGTTCTGCAGAGCGATTTGAAATGTCACCATGAGCGAGCTGACACGGCACTGCATGCTGCGGAGAAGAGGCACTCGCATCCTTGCAAAGCGGAACTAGAACAAACAAGGACCCGAGCAGGGAGAGGAGGATGGTGAACAGCAGCCATTTACAACCCAGCCCTCAGTTCCCCAATCAGCAAAGATGCAATGAAGCTTGGACAGCAGAATTTTATAAGTGAATTTTAACACAAACGCTTGTCTGTTCTTCACTATGTTTTTTTGCCTGTTCTTCAATTTGTTTTTTTTAACATTGATTGTTCTGGGAAAATCTAAAGTTTTTTAAAATTGAAATAAAAAGTCGGAATTGCACGCTTTGTATAGTGTCTGTGTTTGTTATGATCTGCATAGAGACATAATTTTGAAAAAAGAGATGAATTTCCCAGCGACCAATGGAAATAAACTGAAGGACAAGATTTCACATTTTAAGACTTTTACTGTAATAAGCAAATTAAAATCAACACGGACTTAACACACAACTAATACACCAACTTAAATGAATGGCACTTTTGTATTAACTAATTAGTTCAACCAACATATGCCACAAGAGAAGCTTTTACTTTATGCCATGCTTCGGGCAGATGGGTAGCAATACAAGATTAAACCTCAAGGTATTCCCAGCTTCTTACAGGCTCATTTCTCCCTTCTTGAACCATTGCAGTCCATGTGGTGCAGTTCCAGGATTTTGATCCAGCAGCAGTGAAGGAACGGTGATATAGTTCCAAGTCAGTGACCTGGAGGAGACCTTGCTGGTGCTGGTGTTCCCATGTGTCAACTGCCCTTGTCCTTCTAGATGATAGGAGTTGAGGGTTTGGGAGGTGCTGTCGAAGGAGACTTGGTGAGTTTCTGCAGTGCATCTTGTAGTCAATGATAATAATAATCAATAATAATCAATTAAATCCCCCCAGACACCCTCCAGAGTGGTGAGCTCATGTAGATAGAAGGATAAGGCTCACAGAGACAGGTCATTAGCAGCGCTCGCTGGTGCCCTCAACACCTAATCCCCTTCCCCCTCCCGACAACACCCCCCATCCGTGCATCAGTGGTGGAGGGAGTGGATGTGGAAGGTTGTGGATAGGGTGCCAATTAAGCGGGCTGCCCTCTCTTGAGTGGTGTCAAGTTTATTGAATGTTGTTGGAGTCAAACTCATTCTGGCAAGTAGAGAGTATTCCATCACATTCCTGATTTGAGGAGGATGGAAGGGCTTGTCATACATGACCTTACTGGGGGCTGAACCTCAAATTCAGCCATTTACCATCTGTGCAGAGACCATAGCGCAGGGACACACTCCAACTGTGTATTGGGAAATTCAGCACGTCCGGACATCATATTACAGATGTTAGTTTTAATAGCTGTAAAATCATTGACAGGAAATGCTGAAGTGGAGAATTGTTGCCAAGTGTACTGTCCTGGGGTCCCTGAATCTCTCCCTGATGAAAACTCCATTCTCACTCCCACCTGGGGAATTGTGGACATTAATTCCGCAACATTGGCAGCGAGATGGCCCCTACAAAGAGATCACCCGTGTCCCTCAGCTCTCCCTGCTCCACTTCACAAGAGTAGACAAGAGTAAACAATTCTTGCTTCCCAGCAAGGATGGTGGGTCTTGCAACACGCCAGCTCACATCGCCTCATACAATCAGACCAGTGCAAACTCAAATCTTCAGTCTTTTTATTTATTCACGGAATGTGGGCTTCGCTGGTTGGGCGAGAATTTATTGCCCCTCCCTAGTTGCCCTTAAGAAGGTAGTGGTTTATGTGACTCAACTGTTTATTCTTCCTACGTTCAGGAGTATTTATCAGATAAGTCACTCTACTAACTCTCCTAACTATCTTGTAGGGGCCATCAAATTTCACTTTCAGGGATTCACCCTGCAAAGGTGATAATTCCAGTCTTTCATCTCCTGCTTGGGGCATTCTCGTTGTGGTATGTTTGTCTGCCCATTCTTTCATTTTGGTTTGGGAAATTTTTAAATGCTGTCATGCTACTTTGCATGCTCCTGTGAATCTTTCTAGAAAAATGGACACATAATCCAACATGAAGGATTCATCTTTCTGCTTTAGGAACTTTTCCTTAATCAATTTTTATGGACCTCTTATTTCATGACCATAGATCAATTGAAATGGACTAAGTCCAGTAAATTCATTCAGAGAATCTCTGGTAGCAAATAGTAAGAAATCTAATCCTTTGGGTATTCATGGCAATAGGTCTTAATTATGGTTTTGAGAGTCTGATGGTATCTCTATAAAGCTCCCTGTGTCAGTGGGTGATAGGCGGTGGACTTCAGTTGTTTGATACCCAAACTGCTGATTAATTCCCGGAAAATTTTAGACATGAAGTTAGAACCTTGGTCAGATTGTATTTCAATCGATAGGCCATAACGAGTGAAAAACTGAGTTAACTTTTCCGCTACTGCTTGAGCTGTAATTGTCCTTCAAGTAATAGCTTCTGGAAATCAGGTTATCATATCCATGATTGTAAGGATATACAGATGTCCTGCTTTTGTTTTGGGTAATGGTTCTACACAATCTACTAATACCCGACTGAATGGTTCTTCCAAAACTGGCATGGGTATTAAAGGTGCTGGCTTGATTACATGTTGAGGTTTCCCTACTTACCTGACATGTATGACATGTTTTACAGAGTTGCACTACTTCCTTATGAAGCTTTGGCCAGGTAAAATGTCTGTTTACCAATGCTTAGGTTTTCTATATTCCTACATGTCCTGCCATAGGGATTTCATGTGCTCATAATATCTCCTTACGATATTTGGGCGGTACCACTATCTGATGAACAACTGTCCATTCCTCATCTGCAGGTCTGTGAGGGTGTCTCCATTTCCTCATCAGAACTCCATTTTTAATGTAATAGCGCTCGGGAACTCCTTCAGCCTCAGCTTCAGTGTGAGCTGACTGTGCTAACTTGTTTAACTCTGGACCTGCTTTCTGAGCCTCGATTAATGAAGACCTGCCAAGCGCTTCCTTTGAATTATCCTCAACCTTAAAGAAAGTTTCAGCTACTGTAACATCTGCTCGTGACATTAATTTGACCTCTGGTGATGGACTTTGTTTAGCCCTTGCTCTGGTCACCACACACGATGGAAAAATATCAGGAACTTGTTCTTGTAACTGCTCCGTCTCTTTAACCTCTCTCCGACTTTCTGTGATTATGGGAGAAGCTATAACCTTCACTCCTGCCAAATCATTCCCCAGGAGTAAATTAACACCATCCACGGGTAATTTCTTACCCACTCCTACAACCACCGATCCAGACAACAAATCACACTCCGATTGCACTTTGTACAATGGACCCGAGATATACTCTCTACTTATCCTGTTTACCAATACTTTAGCTTTCATTGAACTCTCTGGAGGGAAAACTAGGTCCTTCTCCAGCAAAAGAGTTTGAGTAGCTCCTGTGTCCCTTAATTTAGTTATGGGTTTAGTTGCATCATTTGTCCTTTAGACAAAAACCCTTTAGATCTCTCATCTACCTTTTTTCTCCTCACCTGCATTGACAGCAGTGTTTACCTCCAGACCCTTGTTTGTAGCTAAATCTACAATTTGATCCGTGGCATTTTCTTTCTGATTTCCCTTTTCGGACTCACTCTTATGAACTCAAATAAGCCCCAGTGGCTTCCCTTGCAACTTCCAGCATTCTGAACAAATGTGTCCCACTTTATTACAATGGAAACACTTAGGCCTTTGAGTTTCACCTCCACCCTCAGTACCTTCCCTCCTGGTCTGAGGAGGAGTTGTTAAGGTATTCCCAGTTATCCATTCTTTACCCTGTCTACTTACCTTCCTTTCACTCTCCCACTTTGTATCTTTTTCAGATTTAGGGGGGGTGATGGAAAAAAGGTTTAGTTTTATGGATTAGTCATAATCGGCAGCCATTACTGTTGCCTGTTTAGCAGTTGCAACCCTTTGTTCTTCAACATGGGTTTTTATTATAGAAGGTAGGGAGTTTTTAAATTCTTCCAAGAGAATGATCTCTCTGAGAACTTCATAAGTAGTTTCAACACCTAATGCTTGTATCCACCTGTCAAAACTACTTTGCTTAATCCTTTCAAATTCAATGCAAGTTTGCCCAGGCTGTTTCCTTAAATTTCAAAGCTTCTGTCTGTATGCTTCAGGGACCATCTCATATTCACTCAAAATGGCCTTTTTCACCATGTCATAATCCCTAGAAACCTCCTCTGACAGTGAAGCATAAATCTCCTGTGCTCTACCTGTCAATTTGCTCTGAATGGACAATGTCCAGTTTTCTTTTGGCCAGTTCATCTGTTTAGCTACCTTCTCAAATGAAATAAAGAATGCTTCAACATCCCTTTCCTCAAATTTTGGAAGAGCTTTGTACAAATTTAAACATCTCCCCACTGGGTTCTGGTCTGGAAATAAGTCCTGCCTCACCTCCTGGTGTCTCTATTCTAACTGCCAGCATTCTAAACTGAAGTTCTCTGTCTCTCTCTTTTTCTCATTCCTCCTATTCTAACCTCACCATTTTAAATTCCCTTTCTTGTTTTCTTTCTCTCTCCTGTCTTTCTGCCTGTCCCCTTTGAAATGCTCTTTCTTTTCCCTTTTCTATTTCTGCTGCCTCTCGTTCCGATTTTTTTTTATTTACAACTGAATTTGAGCCCATTCCACTGATCCACCCCTTGGAGAACTTGGTCTCTTGCATATTCCTTCCAATTTCAAATGCTAATGCCATCTCTTCGATTATCTCTGCCTTCCTAGCTTTGGCAGGCAACCCTACTCTTAATTTACTTGTCAATTCGATTAACCTGGCTTTTGGGATCCCTTGTAAAATCGTCAGGGACATCTCTTCCACTTAAAGGAAAGCTTTTGCAGTGCCATCATATTTTTGACAGTACAAACCTGATGTTTCCTTTTAGCTTTTATTACTGACTAAATCTACACCCAAATTGTCGTTGTTGTTTGTTCCAAAATATCTCTGTCAAGTCCCCAAACTTTGTCACGACTCACTGGGGACAGTGCGCTGTAATATCGACTCACTGGGGATAGTGCGCTGTAATATCGACTCACTGGGGACAGTGCGCTGTAATATCGACTCACTGGGGATAGTGCGCTGTAATATTGACTCACTGGGGACAGTGCACTGTAATATTGACTCACTGGGGATAGTGCGCTGTAATATCGACTCGCTGGGGATAGTGCGCTGTAATATCGACTCGCTGGGGACAGTGCGCTGTAATATCGACTCGCTGGGGACAGTGCACTGTAATATCGACTCACTGGGGATAGTGCGCTGTAATATCGACTCACTGGGGACAGTGCGCTGTAATATCGACTCGCTGGGGACAGTGCGCTGTAATATCGACTCACTGGGGACAGTGCGCTGTAATATCGACTCGCTGGGGACAGTGCGCTGTAATATCAACTCACTGGGGACAGTGCGCTGTAATATCGACTCACTGGGGACAGTGCACTGTAATATCGACTCACTGGGGACAGTGCACTGTAATATTGACTCACTGGGGACAGTGCGCTGTAATATCGACTCACTGGGGACAGTGCGCTGTAATATTGAGCCTCATTCTTCCCTGAGCCTCGACAAATGTGAAAAGTTTGATCAAACCACCAGATTGCCCCAATCCTATCTGTTTAATTTAGGTTAACAGAATACGAGCACCAGGTTTGTAATCTTAACAAGGAAATAACTGTTTATCGAACAAATTGTCTTTAACAAGTGGCAAAGGAAAGAAACGTGAACTGCTAACTTCTAACATTATAACTTAAACTCTACCCCCTTCTTAAATCCTTATACACACACACACACACACACACGACACATAAGGCACACAAAACATGGATTTTAAAGGTGAGATAAAACAGTTCAATAACACCAATCCCAGAATACAGGATTTGATGGGTTGATTTTGATCGATGTCTTCCAAATTCCTTTCAGTTCTTGATGATGACCTGAGGTGGTCTTCCAGCACTTTCAGCATTTAGTTCACTGGTTGAGAACTTGCTTTTCAATGTTTCTAACAGTGATTTTCCCCTTTGCCTCTTGACAGGGATTTTCAGAGAGAGAGAGAGAGCAGTTTATAGAGATAAGAGGAAGAGAGATTTTCAGATATTTTCTCTTTGCAGGCCAGGAGCTTTCTGCTACACTGTTACCACACAAAACCTTGGTCACCTGGTCAGGAGCTAATTAAAATGCTGTTGTCAGGCAGCTGCTTTGGTCCAGGACTCCTTTCCGGCACCATCCTGTCTTTCATGGCACATTCTGTTCCTGGACTGCAATATTGTATATATCTCTCATCCTGTTCCAGTTGTCTTGTCTTTCAACCTGCAGCCATTGTAATTCTACCACAGCCCAGCAGAAAATAAAAAAGATATGTTCTTTATAACAGTCCAACAGAAATAAAAAGTCCTAATGCTCGTATCCACCTGTCAAAACCAGTCTAGCAGCTATGTCCTTTAGGACTTGGCTAGTTCAGTCAGTAGTGGTGCTACCGAGCCACTCTTGGTGATGGACAATGATCCAGAGTACATTCTGCGCCCTTGCCACCCTCAGTGCTTCCTCCAAGTGGTGTTCAACATGTAGGAACACTGATTCATCAGCTGAGGGAGGGCAGTACATGATAATCAGCTGGAGGTTTCCTTGTTCATGTTTGATCTGATGCCATGAAACTTCTGTTTGCTTGTACTGCTGACATTGCAATCAGAGGCTGACCACATTATTTATCTTTGTTAGGTTAATAGTTGGATTCCTTTTATGTAGCTCCCAAATACTTAACAAAGCTAACACCTTCTGCAAACTGAGGGAAATTCTGAGACAGCCCCAGCCAATCCAGTACTCGCGTCTCAAGGAAAAACAGGCAAGAAGCCAGTCATTCCGAAATTCCCTGCTGTTTGTGGTTTTACTTGTTATACCCAGGTAGGGATAAAATTAACAGCTGGAGCCCTGGGAATGAAGGAGGATCAACTGCCTCACACCTCCCCCCCCACCGCCCACTCACATCCCCACCCCCCATTCACATCCCCACTCCCCCCTCCACTCACATTCCCACTCCCCACTCACAACCCCACCCCCAACTCAAAACCCCACCAACTCACAACCCCACTCACAACCCCACTCCCCACTCACAACCCCACCCCCAACTCACAACCCCACCCCCAACTCACAACCCCACTCCCCACTCACAACCCCACTCCCCACTCACAACCCCACTCCCCACTCACAACCCCACCCCCAACTCACACCCCCACTCCCCCATCCACTCCCATCCCCACCCCCCTGCCCACTCACATTCCCACCCCCAACTCACAACCCCACCAACTCACATCCCCACCCCCAACTCACAACCCCACCCACTCACATCCCCACTCCCCCATCCACTCACATCCTGACCCCCCGCTCTCCCATCCACTCATACCCTCATCTCTACAGCCACCCACATCCCCACCCCTCCACTCACATCCCAACCGCCAACCACTCACGTCCCCACCCCACACACATCCCCCTGTGCACATACATCCCCAACTCCACCCGCTCACATTCCATTCCCCACACACTCACACCCCCAAACCCCTCCCATTCACATCCCTCCACTCACTCACATCCGCAAACCACCTCCCCCACTCACATCCCCACCCCCCACTCACGCTCCAACCCCTACATCCCCAAACCCCAGCTGCACACAATCCAAAGCTCCAACTCATCCCCAGGGACTGCTGCACTGTCAGAGAGTCAGTAATGAGGGAGTGCTGCACTGTCGGTCAGTACTGAGGGAGTGATGCACTGTCAGAGGGTCAGTACTGAGGGAGTGCCGCACTGTCAGAGGGTCAGTACTGAGGGAGTGCCACACTGTCAGAGGGTCAGTACTGAGGGAGTGCTGCACTGTCAGAGGGTCAGTACTGAGGGAGCGCTGCACTGTCAGAGGGTCAGTACTGAGGGAGTGCTGCACTGTCAGAGGTTCAGTACTGAGGGAGCGCTGCACTGTCAGAGGGTCAGTACTGAGGGAGCGCCGCACTGTCAGAGGGTCAGTACTGAGGGAGTGCCGCACTGTCAGAGGTTCAGTACTGAGGGAGTGCCGCACTGTCAGAGGGTCAGTACTGAGGGAGTGCCGCACTGTCAGAGGGTCAGTACTGAGGGAGTGCCGCACTGTCAGAGGGTCAGTACTGAGGGAGTGCCGCACTGTCAGAGGTTCAGTACTGAGGGAGTGCCGCACTGTCAGAGGTTCAGTACTGAGGGAGTGCCGCACTGTCAGAGGGTCAGTACTGAGGGAGTGCCGCACTGTCAGAGGGTCAGTACTGAGGGAGTGCCGCACTGTCAGAGGGTCAGTACTGAGGGAGTGCTGCACTGTCAGAGGGTCAGTACTGAGGGAGTGCTGCACTGTCAGAGGGTCAGTACTGAGGGAGTGCTGCACTGTCAGAGGTTCAGTACTGAGGGAGTGCTGCACTGTCAGAGGGTCAGTACTGAGGGAGTGCCGCACTGTCAGGGTGCCTGGGCCCTGAACTCTCCAATCCCCTCTTTAAATCTCTCTCCTCTAAGATACCCTGTAAAACCTTTAACCAAGTTTTTAGTTATCTGCCTATCTCCTGACGTGGCTCAATATCATATATATTTTTTTAACTTTATGGGGCCCCTGTCAATGATTTATTCGGTTAAAGCTGATACATAAACGGATGTTGAAATCATTTCTCGAACTCAGCAAAGCCGTGCCGAGGGGAAGCAGGTGGGGAGGCTGCCTAGCGGAGAGCGACACCCCGGCCAAGTCCAGGGCTTCTCCTCCGTGTGAGAGTCCGTGTCCTCCCGCTGAGCTTTTATCCAACTCACAGTCTGTTCTCTCTGGGAGAGGGAGGGAGGGGCGCCGGCCTGTGATGTGAGATTTGGCACGTACACCATGAACACCCAGGAGCAGAGAACAGCCCCAGAGGCGTGGCTAGGGGAAAAGCACACAGCGGAACACGGATCGCACGGAGAGGCAGCAAATCCCTGCCCAGCACAGGCTGGGTTACAGGAGCAGGACAGGAGATTGCAATAGGAACCAGGCTCCCGCAGCTTCCCAATCCCAACCTCCCGCCACTCCCCATTCCCAACCTCCCCCAGCTCCCCATTCCCAACCTCCCGCAACTCCCCAATCCCAACCTCCCGCAGCTCCCCATTCCCAACCTCCCGCAACTCCCCATTCCCAACCTCCCGCAGCTCCCCATTCCCAACCTCCCGCCACTCCCCATTCCCAACCTCCCGCCACTCCCCATTCCCAATCTCCCCCAGCTCCCCATTCCCAACCTCCCGCCACTCCCCATTCCCAACCTCCCGCAACTCCCCAATCCCAACCTCCCGCAGCTCCCCATTCCCAATCTCCCGCAGCTCCCCATTCCCAATCTCCCGCCACTCCCCATTCCCAACCTCCCGCAGCTCCCCATTCCCAATCTCCCGCAGCTCCCCATTCCCAATCTCCCCAAAACTCCCCAATCCCAATCTCCCCCAGCTCCCCATTCCCAACCTCCCACCACTCCCCATTCCCAACCTCCCGCAACCCCCCATTCCCAACCTCCCGCAGCTTCCCAATCCCAACCTCCCGCCACTCCCCATTCCCAACCTCCCCCAGCTCCCCATTCCCAACCTCCCGCAACTCCCCAATCCCAACCTCCCGCAGCTCCCCATTCCCAACCTCCCGCAACTCCCCATTCCCAACCTCCCGCAGCTCCCCATTCCCAACCTCCCGCCACTCCCCATTCCCAACCTCCCGCCACTCCCCATTCCCAATCTCCCCCAGCTCCCCATTCCCAACCTCCCGCCACTCCCCATTCCCAACCTCCCGCAACTCCCCAATCCCAACCTCCCGCAGCTCCCCATTCCCAATCTCCCGCAGCTCCCCATTCCCAATCTCCCGCCACTCCCCATTCCCAACCTCCCGCAGCTCCCCATTCCCAATCTCCCGCAGCTCCCCATTCCCAATCTCCCCAAAACTCCCCAATCCCAATCTCCCCCAGCTCCCCATTCCCAACCTCCCACCACTCCCCATTCCCAACCTCCCGCAACCCCCCATTCCCAACCTCCCGCAGCTCCCCATTCCCAACCTCCCGCAACTCCCCATTCCCAACCTCCCGCAACTCCCCATTCCCAACCTCCCGCCACTCCCCATTCCCAACCTCCCGCAACTCCCCATTCCCAACCTCCCGCCACTCCCCATTCCCAATCTCCCCCAGCTCCCCATTCCCAACCTCCCGCAACTCCCCATTCCCAACCTCCCGCCACTCCCCATTCCCAATCTCCCCCAGCTCCCCAATCCCAACCTCCCGCAGCTCCCCATTCCCAACCTCCCGCCACTCCCTATTCCCAACCTCCCGCCACTCCCCATTCCCAATCTCCCCCAGCTCCCCAATCCCAACCTCCCGCCACTCCCCATTCCCAATCTCCCCCAGCTCCCCAATCCCAACCTCCCGCAGCTCCCCATTCCCAATCTCCCCCAGCTCCCCAATCCCAACCTCCCGCAGCTCCCCAATCCCAACCTCCCGCAGCTCCCCATTCCCAACCTCCCGCAACTCCCCATTCCCAACCTCCCGCAACTCCCCATTCCCAACCTCCCGCAGCTCCCCATTCCCAATCTCCCGCAGCTCCCCATTCCCAATCTCCCCAAAACTCCCCAATCCCAATCTCCCCAAAACTCCCCATTCCCAATCTCCCCCAGCTCCCCATTCCCAACCTCCCGCCACTCCCCATTCCCAACCTCCCGCAACCCCCCATTCCCAACCTCCCGCAGCTCCCCATTCCCAATCTCCCGCAACTCCCCATTCCCAATCTCCGGCAACTCCCCATTCCCAATCTCCCGCAGCTCCCCATTCCCAATCTCCCCCAGATCCCCATTCCCAACCTCCTGCAGCTCCCCATTCCCAATCTCCCCCAGCTCCCCATTCCCAACTTCCCGCAGCTCCCCATTCCCAATCTCCCCCAGCTCCCCATTCCCAACCTCCCGCAGCTCCCCATTCCCAATCTCCCCCAGCTCCCCATTCCCAATCTCCCGCAGCTCCCCATTCCCAACCTCCCGCAGCTCCCCATTCCCAATCTCCCGCAGCTCCCCATTCCCAATCTCCCGCAACTCCCCATTCCCAATCTCCCGCAGCTCCCCATTCCCAATCTCCCGCAACTCCCCATTCCCAATCTCCCGCAGCTCCCCATTCCCAATCTCCCGCAGCTCCCCATTCCCAATCTCCCGCAGCTCCCCATTCCCAACCTCCCCCAGCTCCCCATTCCCAACCTCCCGCAGCTCCCCATTCCCAATCTCCCGCAACTCCCCATTCCCAATCTCCCGCAACTCCCCATTCCCAATCTCCCGCAGCTCCCCATTCCCAATCTCCCGCAGCTCCCCATTCCCAATCTCCCGCAGCTCTGCTGAGCCGAAGCAGCGACTTCGCAAAACTTCAAACAGCAGAATAAGTTCAAGCGAATATTTAAAGGTGAAGAAGTGACATCCTGAATTTGCAACTCAGAATCACAGGGCGGGTTATCACCCTCTGGGGTTTGATGTTTTTGTTGATTTTATTGTGTGAATCATTAACGTTCTCACTGATTATATTAAAGGTTCAGCCCTGACCCTGATCTCTAGACGCAGGGGATCCACAGTCTGGCCCAATCCCCGGGAGTTTTCCCATCCCATTCAGGTGCATCATTCACATTCCCGATCCCAGCCCCTCTCCTAGTCTGTTACCTCTCCAAACCGCATTCCCCCTCTCCCCACCTCCAAATCCCATTCCACTCCCAACCTCACCTGCATTCCCCCTCCCTATTCCATCCTTATAATTCCTCTTCCTACTCCCAATCCCAGCCCCAAGCTCGTTCCCTATTCCCAATCCAGCCCCAACCTCCCTCCCCATTCCCAAACTCCCTCCCCATTCCCGATCCCAGCCCCAACCTCCCTCCCCATTCCCAAACTCCCTCCCCATTCCCGATCCCAGCCCCAACCTCCCTCCCCATTCCCAAACTCCCTCCCCATTCCCGATCCCAGCCCCAAATTCCCTCCCCATTCCCGATCCCACCCCAAATTCCCTCCCCATTCCCGATCCCACCCCAAATTCCCTCCCCATTCCCGATCCCAGCCCCAACCTCCCTCTCCATTCCCGATCCCAGCCCCAAACTCCCTCCCCATTCCCGATCCCAGCCCCAAACTCCCTCCCCATTCCCGATCCCAGCCCCAACCTCACTCCCCATTCCCGATCCCACTTGGCCCATCCACAGCTCTGGCCGCGTGTCTGTGCTGTTTACAAGCTGTAGTACAAGAGGTTGACAAAACCCGGACTGGATTTCAAACACATGCTCAACATGGCATTCAAACTTCATTCCTTTTTTTTGCCAAGATTTCTGAACCCAGCAGAATAAAGTAATCTTTCGTTTTGGTTTATAATTTATGAAAATTTATAAGGCGGGTTTAAAGTGAAGGGGATGATGGAGAGGAATAAAAACAAAAATACCTGGAAAAACTCAGCAGGTCTGACAGCATCTGCGGAGAGGGACACAGTTAACATTTCGAGTCCGTATGACCCTCCATCACAACTAAGAAATATAGAAATAAAGTTTTTCCAGGTATTTTTGTTTTTGTTCTAGATTTCCAGCATCCGCAGTATTTTTCTTTTATTTTAGAGAGGAATAAAGCTAGATTATAAAAAACAGATTGTTGGAAACTCAGCAGGATGAGCCTGTGGAGAGAGGAAAGGGTTAATGTTTTGAGTAGAATATGACTTCTTTGGAACTAAAGGAGAGTAAGCTGCCTGAAGAGGGAGGGGGAGGAAGAACAAAACATAAGGTCTAGGATAGGGTAGAGGGTGAGAGAGGTTAAATAGTGAAGATGCCCTGGAACAATGTGGTTGCCTCTTAACTGCCCTCTGAAATGGCCAAGCAAGCCACTCAGTTCAAGGGCAATTAGGGATGGGCAACAAATGCTGGTCTTTGCCAGCAGCCCCCACTTCCCATGGAAGAATGAAGAAAAAATCAAAAGACAAAGGGAGTGGTAATGGTTGTAGGAAAGAAACAAAGCAAAGGAGTAAGGCTATCTTACCTTTATGCCACCATCAGCATTTCCTTTAGTCTTTAGCACTACTATTAAAACTCCCTTTGTCTCATGTCCATGACATCTTTATCAACCTCTCCTGAGCTCCCACCTATCCCTGACCTTCTATTTTGCTCCACCCCCTCTTAAACGGTATAAAATCCATCACATTTCTACCTCACTTTAGCTCTGAATAGTCACACAGGGTCGAAACGCTAACTCTGCTTCTCTCTCCACAGATGCTGCCAGACCTACTGAGTTTTTCCAGCATTTTCTGTTTCTAGCATTGCAAATGGCCCTGAGTGTGTGTGAATGCCAGAATAATGAGCAGCTCTGTCCAAAACAAAAACATGAAAAACAAGATTCAGACTGGTACATGGCAAAAAAACCCCGAATCAAAATGGAGGAGAGTGTTCATGGTCTGAAGTTGTTTTACTCAATATTCAGCCCGGAAGGCTGTAAAGTGCCTAGTCGGAAGATGAGGTGCTGTTCCTCCAGTTTGCGTTGGGCTTCACTGGAACAATGCAGCAAGCCAAGGACAGACATGTGGGCATGAGAGCAGGGTGGAGTGTTGAAATGGTAAGCGACAGGGAGGTCTGAGTAATGCTTGCGGACAGACCGCAGGTGTTCTGCAAAGCGGTCACCCAGTCAGTATTTGGTCTCTCCAATGTAGAGGAAACCGCATTGGGAGCAGTGAATGCAGTAGACTAAGTTGAGGGAAGTGCAAGTGAAATGCTGCTTCACTTGAAAGGAGTGTTTGGGCCCTTGGACGGTGAGGAGAGGGGAAGTAAAGGGGCAGGTGTTGCACCTTCTGCGGTTGCATGGGAAGGTGCCGTGGGAGGGGGTTGAGGTGTAGGGGGGTGATGGAGGAGTGGACCAGGGTGTCCCGGAGGTAACGATCCCTGCGGAATGCTGCCAGGGGGGGGTGAAGGGAAGATGTGTTTGGTGGGGACATCATGCTGGAGTTGTCGGAAATGGCGGAGGATGATCCTTTGAATGCGGAGGCTGGTGGGGTGATAAGTGAGGACAAGGGGGACCCTATCATGTTTCTGGGAGGGAGAAGGTGTGAGGGAGGATGCGCGGGAGATGGGCCGGACACGGTTGAGGTGCCCTGTCAACCACCGTGGGTGGAAAACCTCGGTTAAGGAAGAAGGAAAACATGTCAGAAGCACCGTTGTGGAAGATAGATCCAAATCTAGATCCAGATCCAGGTTGCTTCGTGGATCCGCTCCAGGAATTCAGTCCCTCTCACCACATCTGGGCAGAGTTAAAGGTCCGTGTGGACCGCGGTTTTTCAGATCGAAGCGGAGAGAGAGCGGAACAGATAGAAACCGGGATAGAAACCGGGATAGAGGTGGAATCCAGGTAATTCCCAGACCAATGCAGCTCCTGCAGCAACATTTCACAGCTGGTATGTGTCCACATGCATTGATATGAAATATTGTTAATAACAAGTTTCCTTGTTGATTGTATCGGAGGGTTTGACTTTTTAAATCTCTCCATTCAGCATTAAACAACTTGTCAGTCGGTGAATATCGCTCCCAATCCCCGCCCGCCTGGGGCTGGGCGCTGAATTCCAGCGGTGTTGGTGGGCTGGGCTGGGCTCATTGTAATGTGATTGCCCCAGGACCACTGGCTCAGGATATACCCCACCCCCCCAGCCCACAGACATCCTCTGGGTCCCCCACCCTGCTTCTGAGGCCCCCACCCTCTCATCCCACCCGTCTCCCACACACCTGGGCAATGATCAAACTGAATTCAGCTGAATCCTCTCTCTTTGGGAATATTGCTGGAGATCTCCAATGGGCATTTTTTTTAAACCTTGCATTTTAAAGGTAGCAGAGATTGTAAGGAATTTACCCAGATGCTCTTTCATATTCACAGACACCCACTCACTCACAGACACAGGCACACAAACACACACACACACAAACGCACTCACACACCCACTCACTCACAGACACAGGCACACAAACACACTCACACACCCACTCACTCACAGACACAGGCACACAAACACACTCACACACCCACTCACTCACAGACACAGGCACACAAACACACTCACACACCCACTCACTCACAGACACAGGCACACAAACACACTCACACACCCACTCACACACACACAAACGCACTCACACACCCACTCACTCACAGACACAGGCACACAAACACACTCACTCACACAGACAGGCACACATACTCTCACTCACACACTCACTCACAGACACAGGCACACTTACTAACACTCATGGGCGTACACCCACTCAAACAGGTCCACACTCGCTCACAGACACACACACATACCCCCCAAAGCCTGTCTACCATCTACAAAGCACAATCAGGAGTGTGATAGGAATACTCCCCACTTGCCTGGATGAGTGCAGCTTCCACAACACTCAAGAAGCTTGACACCATCCAGGACAAAGCAGCCTGCTTGATTAGCACCACATCCACAAACATTCACTCCCTCCACCACCGACACACAGTAGCAGCAGTGTGTACCATCTACAAGATGCACTGCAGGAATTCACCAAGGTTCCTTCAACAGCACCTTCCAAACCCATGACCACTACCATCTAGAAGGACAAGGTCAGCAGATAGATGGGAACACCAGCACCTGGAAGTTCCCCTCCATGTCACTCACCATCCTGACTTGGAAATATATCGCCGTTCCTTCACTGTCGCTGGGTCAAAATCCTGGAACTCCCTCCCTAACAGCACTGTGGGTGTACCTACACCACATGGACTGCAGCGGTTCAAGAAGGCAGCTCACCACCACCTTCTCAAGGGCAATTAGGGATGGGCAATAAATGCTGGCCCAGTCAGTGACACCCACATCCCATGAATGAATAAAAAACTCAGAAAAGTGCACAGACACACACATACTCAGAAAGGTGCACTCACTCACATGCACACATACATACACAGACAGGTGTACTCACTCACATGCACACATACATACGCAGACAGGTGTACTCACATGCACACATACATACACAGACAGGTGTACTCACTCACATGCACACATACATACACAGACAGGTGTACTCACTCACATGCACACATACATACGCAGACAGGTGTACTCACATGCACACATACATACACAGACAGGTGTACTCACTCACATACACACACACACATACTCAGGCAGGTACACTCACTCACACATGCACATACATACTCAGGCAGGAACACTCACTCACACATGCACATACATACTCAGGCAGGAACACTCACTCAGAGACACAGACACATACTCATACAGGTACATGCACTCACATACACATATATACACAGACAGGTACACTCACTCAGATACACGCACACATACTCAGACAGGTACACTCACTCACATACACGCACACATACTCAGACAGGTACACTCACTCACATACACATACATACTCAGACAGGTACACTCACTCACACATACACACTCAGGCAGGTACACTCACTTATACACACACATACTCAGGCAAGTACACTCACTCACAGACACACACAGATACTCAGACGGGCACATACTCACACGCACACACACATTCGCAATCACATACTCGTGCACAGAGTGAATTTGTAGAATCATTGTATATTTTTAGTTTGTGGTTGTTTAATTCAAATGAAACGTTCATTCAGATTATCTGAAGGTGAAAAAGAATAATGTATTTATTTGTTACTTAATTTGAACTGCATAATTTGAATTGTTTTCATGTGTAGATAAAGAAAAAGTTTGAATAAGCAGGATGTGATTGTACTCCGATAACATTGTGCACCTGAACATTCTGAAAAAGTTAGCTGGGTTTATGAACGGGACTGAAGGTTAGAGATAAGAGACTCATGGGACACTTGCTGCTTTGATGAGACTCTCCCTCATGGGTGGCTGGAAGCCTTGGGGACTGGGGATAAGGGAGGGGTCTGGGGAGATGGGGGTTGTGTGTGGCTGGAGATTCAGTTAACGTTCGGGTGTCCTGCAGGAATTTCTGTGAAGGGGAAATTTGGCAGGAAGTTTCTTCTGGAGTTGAGGGTGTGATGTAGAGCCTGTGATGTATATTCTGGGGCGGAGTGGGGTTGTAAAGTTCGAATGGGCGAATGGCCTTTTTGTACCTCAGATCTTGTTTTGTTTTTTTTACATAATTGACTGTTTTAGAGTCACCCAGACTACATTATTATTATCCCAATATTCTCCTGCCTGGCCTCTCATCTTCCAGCCTCCTTAAACTTTCGGTCCAAGAACTGCTGCCCATGTCCTAACTCACGTCGCTTCCTGTTCCCTTATCACCCACCGACTGACACTGGCTTCCAGCCTAGTAACACCTCAGTTATAAAATTCTCATCCTCATGTACAAATTCCTCCACAGTCTCACCTCCTTCCTATCTCCATAATCCCCTCCAATGTTGGCATTTTGCACACTGCCCACTGCCCACTTCCTTCACTCCACCTTTGGCCCTGTGCCTTCAGCTACTGAGGCCTTAAACTCTGGAGTTCCCTCCCTAAACCGCTCCACTTGCCAACTTTCTTCTCTGCATTTAAGATGCTCCTTAAAACCTTTTTGAGCAAGGCTTTTGGTCTTGTATCTTTATTAGCCCATCATATTGGGGGACGGGTGGGGTACCACAAAGATGCACTGAGGAACCCACCGACCCCCACCCCCATGGGGACTCTTCTTTTCTCCCCATTCCCCCTTCTCCCGCAGGCCCTTCCTCCCCCACCTCAATGGAGGCCTGGCCCTCCCTCGCACCCTCCCCCTTCCCCAAGGCCCCCCCACTACCCCCCCCAACCCCAAGGCCCTCCCCACTCCCCACTCCCCCCAGCCCCCACCCCACGTACCTACCTTATACACTTAGCTTCTCCCTGGCCTGTCAAGGGCCTTTGAACTTCACTGGACCTTTCACTTGCCTGGTTTAGGGCAGCAGGTGTTGTACAACATGGGGTAGTGGCCTCCTCCCTTTCGACACTAGGCCCCGGGGATGCGACAAACTACCCGGACCTCACCTGTCCTGAGTCGGAAGGTCAGGCGAAACAGGTGGGAAAAAAGTGTAGGTATAAAACTAGGAGCAGAGTGACAATCCAATGCTGATTGGCTCTCTGAGGAAGTTCAGGCCCATTGTGAGGCTTGGTGTGAAATTTAGTTTGATAATACTCCTGAGAAATGCTTTGGGACATTTTACAAACTTAAAGGTGCTATATAAATGCAAATTGTTATTGTATACAGCGACACTCGACTGTGTATGGAATTTTAGCTACTTGTTGTTATTAGATTAGTGATTCAGAGACCTGGGTTTAATAACGCAGAGAGCCTGAATTCAAATGGGCAGTTTGACAATTTGAATTTAGTTTACAAAACCTACAATGAGAAGCTGGTCTCAGTCTAAGTGACCGTGAATCTGTCAGATTGTCATAAAAATCCAATTAATGTGCTTCAGGGAAGGTGACCTGTCCTCTTTACCCACTCTGCATCTATAGGTGACTCCAGACCCCCACCAACATGGTTGAGTCTTAACTGCCCTCTGATCCTTCACTGTGGCTGGGTCAAAATCCTGGAACTCCCTCCCTAACAGCACTGTGGGTGTACCTACACCACATGGACTGCAGCGGCTCAAGAAGGCAGCTCACCACCACCTTCTCAAGGGCAATTAGGGATGGGCAATAAATGCTGGCCCAGCCAGCGACACCCACATCCCCTGAATGAATAAAAATAAACACTCAGTTACACTGCTACATTCTCAGGGCAGTTAGGGGTGAATTATGAATGTGGGCCTTGGTAGTGACCCCCACGACCACCGCCCCCCCTCACCCCTATCCCGAGAGAAGGAAAAATAAAGCTAATCCTGACATCTGCAGATATCCCATTCCAGGAGGAGACCTGATCAGGAGTACACAACCTGCCTGAATGGGTTTCCCTCCATGTGGCTCAGTACCATGTGACATGGTGCCAGGGTGACCCAATGGGTAGCAATCTCGTCCTTGAGTCAGGAGGTTATGGGTTTGAGCCCCACTTCAGGGATTTCAGCACAGAATCCTGGCTGATCTGCAGTGCAGTTACTGAGGGGAGTGTTGGAGATCAGGTCTGTCAGATGAGACATTGAACTGAGGCCCTGCTCCTTCAGGTGGTATTATTTCAAAGAAGTACAGGTGCCCTGTCCAATATTTATCTCTCAACCAACATGCTGAAAAGAGATAGACCAACCATTTTCACATTGCAATGTACTCTCAGGATCTTCAGTGACCAACCGCTTGAGATTTCCCCTGTACTTTCTGGTCGCTTGTAGCTCTCTCACTGATGCTGCTGAATTCAGTTCAGTGTCTGAGGAAAGTTCCAGAAGTTGGAGAGATGACGTGTGGAGTGAAGCTTGGAATAGAAGAGTGGGACCTCGGTTAGACCACCTCACTCCCCTGTGCTTTTGCACATGTCAGGGGTTTGGGGAAGGGTGACCTGGGGAGAGGGCACCGGGGAAGGATGACCTGGGGAGAGGGCACTGGGGAAGGGTGACCTGGGGAGAGGGCACTGGGGAAGGGTGACCTGGGGAGAGGGCACTGGGGAAGGGTGACCTGGGGAGAGGGCACTGGGGAAGGGTGACCTGGGGAGAGGGCACTAGGGAAGGGTGATCTGGGGAGAGGGCACTGGGGAAGGGTGACCTGGGGAGAGGGCACTGGGGAAGGCTGACCTGGGGAGTCCCATCACCTCACACAAGGAATGGACAAGAGGCTACATGAATAACCCATCATTGTGGAACAGCTCACTCCGTGACATTGGCAGTGGGTGAACTCACAGAGTTTGTAGCTCAGAGACCAGTGCAGCAGCCCAGCACAGGTACAAAGACATTCTACATTGCCAACAAAATGACATCACTTCTGCACCTCATCCTGAGGCTGTGGCCCCATGTTCTAGATTCCTCAGCCAGGGGAGTCAATCTCTGATAAAAACAAAAAACTGCGGATGCTGGAAATCCATAACAAAAACAGAATTACCTGGAAAAACTCAGCAGGTCTGGCAGCATCGGCGGAGAAGAAAAGAGTTGACATTTCAAGTCCTCATGACCCTTCAACAGAACTGAGTAATATTAGGAGAGGGGTGAAGTATAAGCTGGTTTAAGGTGGGGGAGGAGAGAAGTGGGGGTGGGGGTGTGGTTGTAGGGACGAGCAAACAGTGATAGGAGCAGATAATCAAAAGATGTAACAGACAAAGGAACAAAGAGGTGTTGAAGGTGGTGATATTATCTAAACGAATGTGCTAATTAAGAATGGATGGCAGGACACTCAAGGTACAGCTCTAGTGGGGGTGGGGCAGAAAGACTAACAGGGCATTACAGGTATAGATTTAAAAATAATGGAAATAGATGGGCAAAGAAAAATCTATATAAATCATTGGAAAAAACAAAAGGAAGGGGGAAGAAACGGAAAGGGGGTGGGGATGGAGGAGGGAGTTCAAGATCTAAAGTTGTTGAATTCAATATTCAGCCCGGAAGGCTGTAAAGTGCCTAGTCGGAAGATGAGGTGCTGTTCCTCCAGTTTGCGTTGAGCTTCACTGGAACAATGCAGCAAGCCAAGGACAGACATGTGGGCAAGAGAGCAGGGTGGAGTGTTAAAATGGCAAGCGACAGGGAGGTTTGGGTCTTTCTTGTGGACAGACCGCAGGTGTTCTGCAAAGCGGTCGCCCAGTTTGCGTTTGGTCTCTCCGATGTAGAGGAGACCGCATTGGGAGCAACGAATGCAGTAGACTAAGTTAGGGGAAATGCAAGTGAAGTAGCATTTCACTTGCATTTCCCCTAACTTAGTCTTCTGCATTCGTTGCTCCCAATGCGGTCTCCTCTACATTGGAGAGACCAAACATAAAGTGGGCGACCGCTTTGCAGAACACCTGCGGTCTGTCCGCAAGAAAGACCCAAACCTCCCTGTCGCTTGCCATTTTAACACTCCACCCTGCTCTCATGCCCACATGTCTGTCCTTGGCTTGCTGCATTGTTCCAGTGAATCCCAACGCAAACTGGAGGAACAGCACCTCATCTTCCGACTAGGCACTTTACAGCCTTCCGGGCTGAATATTGAATTCAACAACTTTAGATCTTGAACTCCCTCCTCCATCCCCACCCCCTTTCCGTTTCTTCCCCCTTCCTTTTGTTTTTTCCAATGATTTATATAGATTTTTCTTTGCCCATCTATTTCCATTATTTTTAAATCTATACCTGTAATGCCCTGTTAGTCTTTCTGCCCCACCCCCACTAGAGCTGTACCTTGAGTGTCCTGCCATCCATTCTTAATTAGCACATTCGTTTAGATAATATCACCACCTTCAACACCTCTTTGTTCCTTTGTCTGTGACATCTTTTGATTATCTGCTCCTATCACTGTTTGCTTGTCCCTACTACCACCCCACCCTCAACTTCTCTCCCTCCAACCCCTCCCCCACCCCCCCCTCCCCACCTTAAACCAGCTTATATTTCACCCCTCTCCTAATATTACTCAGTTCTGTTGAAGGGTCATGAGGACTCGAAACGTCAACTCTTTTCTTCTCCGCCGATGCTGCCAGACCTGCTGAGCTTTTCCAGGTAATTCTGTTTTTGAGTCAATTTCTGTGCCTATCCTGTAAACCCACTCCCCCAGAAACTTCAACGTTTCAATGAGATCACCTCTTATTCTGCCAAACTGCAGAGAATTTACACGCAATTTACTCAGACTCTTGCCAGCCCCCTCATCCGAGGGACCGCTCTAGTGAACCTTCACTGTACCACCTCCGATACAAGTTCAACCTTTCGTAAATAGACGATAATAACTAGTTTATTGAAAAGTGGTTGTGGCAGCTGGTGCTGAATTGTGATGACAATATAAAGAAAACAAGTAATCATATCTCGTAACATAGTTATAGACAGTTATTAAAATAATAAAAAGTTTGCACAATTATGAACATTTCAGTTTACAAATAATTACAATATTTTGCAAAATATGGAGACCAAAACCGGGCACCATGTTCCAACTCTCACCCAAACCGGGCACCGTGTTCCGACTCTCACCCAAACCGGGCACCGTGTTCCAACTCTCACTCAAACCGGGCACCGTGTTCCAACTCTCACTCAAACCGGGCACCGTGTTCCAACTCTCACCCAAACCGGGCACTGTGTTCCAACTCTCACCCAAACCGGGCACCGTGTTCCAACTCTCACCCAAACCGGGCACCGTGTTCCAACTCTCACCCAAACCGGGCACCGTGTTCCAACTCTCACCCAAACCGGGCACCGTGTTCCGGCTCTCACCCAAACCGGGCACCATGTTCCAACTCTCACCCAAACCGGGCACCGTGTTCTGGCTCTCCCTAAACCGGGCACCGTGTTCCGGCTCTCACCCAAACCGGGCACCGTGTTCCGGCTCTCCCTAAGCCGGGCACCGTGTTCCGGCTGTTGCCAATGGCCTGTCTGATTGTAGCAGTATTACAGTATCTGCCTTCCTGTGTCTGTTTTGCTGACACTGTGGAGTTGATAGTAAGAGTGAAGCTGGGCCTAGCATTGTGGAAACACTGCATTTGGGTCAGTCTCCAAGCGCAGGACTGGTTGAGGCGAGTATGGACTGGTTATACGAGTGGCACCCACTCTGTGGAACAGAACTCTGCCCACAGGGAGGGTGATTCATTCTCTGGATGTGGTCAGGACTTGTTGTCCTTTCCTGGGTAGTGCTGATGTTTCTTCTCATTGAAAGTTTGCGAATGGTTTGATTTGCTTCGAGTGACTTGCTAGCAGAGGGTGGTTTGAGTCACGATCATGCCAGACTGGACGATGAGGTCAGATTTCCTTCCCAAAAGGAATTTAGTGAACTTGTTGGGTTTTTACGACATCTGGTTTCATGCTCACTTTCACTGTTTGGCAATTTCAGATTCTTTAGTTGTGAATTCAGATTGTCCAGCTGCCCTGCTGGGGTTTGAGCTCATGTCCTCTGGATTATTAGTCCGGTAAGGAGAGAATCTCCTGGATTTGTCTAATTTGGAGCAGTTGAGTCTGTAGCTCCTCCAGCCCCGGGTTCAGGCTCGGGCTGGGGTTGGGTGCCAGGTGCAGGTGTCAGTGGGTTGATCTGTGTGTAATGTTGAGTGAGTATTGACTCAGTGCCAGTTATTGAGCTCAGTAATGACCCCGCCCGCTTGGTGTTCCTGTACTACCGGTAGTGAAGGGTTGTTGGCCAGTGAGAAGATCCGTTTGCAGCTCAGGCCAGGTTGCCAGGACCCATCTGCTACTCAGCCGGTTTGTATCTGATCTCACACCCTGTGTCTCTCACCTTCCCTACAGGTCAGGATGGTGAGCGTGCTGTCTAGACGTCTGGGAAAGCGGTCACTGCTCGGCACCCTGGTTCACACACCCAGTCCTTCCGGGGATGGGATACTGATTCCTGGTGTGATCCAAGCATTCCGGCTGGATCCTGGGAGAGGAAACTCCTCTTACACAGTGTCGTTTGAAGATGGCCAGTTCAAGGAGTACAGTGAAGAGAGCATCATCGGAGCTGGGTTCCAGTGTCTGTCTCGGTTTAAACTCTACCCAGGCCAGAAGGTAGAATGGGTTAAATACTGTGCTAGTGTTTGTGGGGAGCTGGGAACAGACTAGCAGCATTGGGCGTTGGTAGATGCCTTGCCATCAATGCAGCCACTGAGCTCTTCCCCCCCCCCCAACTCACAATGATGGTCTCGCCTTTTCACCCCCAGGTTTATCTGACCCACAGCGGGCGTGAGTGTGAGGGTTTGGTTGAGCAGCACAATCACGTGGATAACCAGGTCCTGGTCTACGTGGAGGAACTGGACCTGCGTTCGCTGCGCAGAATCGAGGATGTGCGGCTGGGCGAGAGCCGCAAGTCACCACGACTTCAGGAGCTGGAGAGGGACAACGCCAGGGCGATGAGCAACCAAGCGGAGGCGGAGAGGATCCAGCGCTCGCAGAGCATAGACGTGCCTCCACGGTGGGCCTGGGGTGTGGGCTGGGGACAGAGGCAGTGCAGGGAGCAGGGGGAAGGGGGCAGATGAGTGTTCACATGTTGTTCACTGGGATGTAAGGGAGGGAGAGATGGGGAGACACCACCGCAAGGGGACAGCTCCTGGCTGCTACTGCCAACCCTGAGCTCCACGTTCAGCCCCCTCCCCTTTGCCAGCAGCCAGAGAGGGAGAGACGAGGCTTTGGGGGGGCAGGTTGGGGTCCTGGTGTGGGACAGGAATTGCTTCACTTTCCTAGTGGGATTACAGGGTGAGCCCGGCTACCAGGACACGGGTGGCAGTTTGAGGTGTGGTTATAAATCGGAGACGTGTTTGTGCAGAATAGTCACTGGGTGAACTCTGAAGCTGCTGTAGGAAACGTTCACTTGTTCTCAACTCCTGACTGACACTTGTTATTCCCTTCAGGGTCCAGGGAACGGTTGAAATGGATGAGATCATGGCAGCCATGGTGCTCACCAGCTTATCATCCAGCCCACTGGTTAACAGCCCCTTACACAGTAAACCAAGGACAGGTAAGAGCATCAATGTGTAGATAGCCTCAGCTGCCTGGTGTTTTCATGTGAAGGGTCAATGGGAGGGAACTGGGGTCTGAGCTGAGTTGTGATGGGTGGTTGATCTGTGTCTGTAAATGTCTGATACTCAGTCAAAGCTGCCTGTTCACACACACTGTTCACACTGCACTGGGATAGAGAGCGCACGAGTGAATCTTCCTGTTTGATTTGTTCCTGTGTCAGTGTTGGGAGATTCTGGGACAGAGTCCGGGAGTGGGAGCAGCAGCAACTGGAGCAGCAATTCCTCATCCCCTCCTACACCACCACTTAGACAGTGTCTCAGCACAGCCCAGACAGACAGCGCAACAGAGCAACACGGCCAGTCACTGCTGTTAGAGGAGCCGCTGCCTCACAAAAGGAAGGTAAGTAAATGGGAAGAGAACATGAGAATAGAACTGGTGCTGCCTGGGAGGAGGGGGTTGGGGAAGGACAGACTGGGTGGGGTGGGGGGAGGGGGTTGGAGAAGGACAGACTGGGTGGGGTGGGGGGAGGGGGTTGGAGAAGGACAGACTGGGTGGGGTGGGGGGAGGGGGTTGGAGAAGGACAGACTGGGTGGGGTGGGGGGAGGGGGTTGGAGAAGGACAGACTGGGTGGGGTGGGGGGAGGGGGTTGGAGAAGGACAGACTGGGTGGGGTGGGGGGAGGGGGTTGGAGAAGGACAGACTGGGTGGGGTGGGGGGAGGGTTGGAGAAGGACAGACTGGGTGGGGTGGGGGGAGGGTTGGAGAAGGACAGAATGGGTGGGGTGGGGGGAGGGTTGGAGAAGGACAGACTGGGTGGGTGGGGGGAGGGGGTTGGAGAAGGACAGACTGGGTGGGGTGGGGGGAGGGGGTTGGAGAAGGACAGACTGGGTGGGGTGGGGGGAGGGGGTTGGAGAAGGACAGACTGGGTGGGGTGGGGGGAGGGTTGGAGAAGGACAGACTGGGTGGGGTGGGGGGAGGGTTGGAGAAGGACAGACTGGGTGGGGTGGGGGGAGGGTTGGAGAAGGACAGACTGGGTGGAGTGGGGGAAGGGTTGGAGAAGGACAGACTGGGTGGGGTGGGGGGAGGGTTGGAGAAGGACAGACTGGGTGGGGTGGGGGGAGGGGGTTGGAGAAGGACAGACTGGGTGGGGTGGGGGGAGGGGGTTGGGGAAGGACAGACTGGGTGGGGTGGGGGGAGGGGGTTGGAGAAGGACAGACTGGGTGGGGTGGGGGGAGGGGGTTGGAGAAGGACAGACTGGGTGGGGTGGGGGGAGGGGGTTGGAGAAGGACAGACTGGGTGGGGTGGGGGGAGGGGGTTGGAGAAGGACAGACTGGGTGGGGTGGGGGGAGGGTTGGAGAAGGACAGACTGGGTGGGGTGGGGGGAGGGGGTTGGAGAAGGACAGACTGGGTGGGGTGGGGGGAGGGTTGGAGAAGGACAGACTGGGTGGGGTGGGGGGAGGGGGTTGGAGAAGGACAGACTGGGTGGGGTGGGGGGAGGGTTGGAGAAGGACAGACTGGGTGGGGTGGGGGGAGGGTTGGAGAAGGACAGACTGGGTGGGGTGGGGGGAGGGTTGGAGAAGGACAGACTGGGTGGGGTGGGGGGAGGGGGTTGGAGAAGGACAGACTGGGTGGGGTAGGGGGAGGGGGTTGGAGAAGGACAAACTGGGTGGGGTGGGGGGAGGGGGTTGGAGAAGGACAGACTGGGTGGGGTGGGGGGAGGGTTGGAGAAGGACAGACTGGGTGGGGTGGGGGGAGGGTTGGAGAAGGACAGACTGGGTGGGGTGGGGGGAGGGTTGGAGAAGGACAGACTGGGTGGAGTGGGGGGAGGGTTGGAGAAGGACAGACTGGGTGGGGTGGGGGGAAGGGGTTGGAGAAGGACAGACTGGGTGGGGTGGGGGGAGGGGGTTGGGGAAGGACAGACTGGGTGGGGTGGGGGGAGGGGGTTGGAGAAGGACAGACTGGGTGGGGTGGGGGGAGGGGGTTGGAGAAGGACAGACTGGGTGGGGTGGGGGGAGGGTTGGAGAAGGACAGACTGGGTGGGGTGGGCGGAGGGGGTTGGAGAAGGACAGACTGGGTGGGGTGGGGGGAGGGTTGGAGAAGGACAGACTGGGTGGGGTGGGGGGAGGGGGTTGGAGAAGGACAGACTGGGTGGGGTGGGGGGAGGGTTGGAGAAGGACAGACTGGGTGGGGTGGGGGGAGGGTTGGAGAAGGACAGACTGGGTGGGGTGGGGGGAGGGTGGGGGAGGACAGACTGGGTGGGGTGGGGGGAGGGTTGGAGAAGGACAGACTGGGTGGGGTGGGGGGAGGCTGGGGGGAGGACAGACTGGGGGGGGTGGGGGGAGGGTTGGAGAAGGACAGACTGGGTGGGGTGGGGGGAGGGTGGGGGAGGACAGACTGGGTGGGGTGGGGGGAGGGCGTTGGAGAAGGACAGACTGGGTGGGGATGGGGGAGGGGGTTGGAGAAGGACAGACTGGGTGGGGTGGGGGGAGGGCGTTGGAGAAGGACAGACTGGGTGGGGTGGGGGGAGGGGGTTGGAGAAGGACAGACTGGGTGGGGTGGGGGGAGGGGGTTGGGGAAGGACAGACTGGGTGGGGTGGGGAGGGGGTTGGAGAAGGACAGACTGGGTGGGGTGGGGGGAGGGGGTTGGGGAAGGACAGACTGGGTGGGGTGGGGGGAGGGGGTTGGAGAAGGACAGACTGGGTGGGGTGGGGGGAGGGGGTTGGAGAAGGACAGACTGGGTGGGGTGGGGGGAGGGTTGGGGAAGGACAGACTGGGTGGGGTGGGGGGAGGGGGTTGGAGAAGGACAGACTGGGTGGGGTGGGGGAGGGTTGGAGAAGGACAGACTTGGTGGGGTGGGGGGAGGGGGTTGGAGAAGGACAGACTGGGTGGGGTGGGGGGAGTGGGTTGGAGATGGACAGACTGGGTGGGGTGGGGGGAGGGTGGGGGAGGACAGACTGGGTGGGGTGGGGGGAGGGTTGGAGAAGGACAGACTGGGTGGGGTGGGGGGAGGCTGGGGAAGGACAGACTGGGTGGGGTGGGGGGAGGGTTGGAGAAGGACAGACTTGGTGGGGTGGGGGGAGGGGGTTGGAGATGGACAGACTGGGTGGGGTGGGGGGAGGCTGGGGAAGGACAGACTGGGTGGGGTGGGGGGAGGGTTGGAGAAGGACAGACTTGGTGGGGTGGGGGGAGGGGGTTGGAGATGGACAGACTGGGTGGGGTGGGGGGAGGGTTCAGCAGCAGCTGCAGTGGGACCCTCTCTGATCCACGGCTGTGTTGGTGATGGGGTTGCGCTGATAGAGTTGTTTACCTCGGTTGATCTCTCTGTGTCCCTGTCCCGCTCCCCCAGAACTCAGTGAAGGTTTTATATCGCTGCATGTGGCCAAACTGCCAGAAACTCCTCTCGTCACCTGTTGGAATCCGGAGGCACATCCGAACTGTACATCTCAGGTAGGAGCTCGGGGCTTGGTGGGGTGGGGGTTACAGAGGGGAACGGCCTCATGAGGATGGACATCACAACAGGAGACACTATTTACACCTGGGGCCTCCTCCTTGTAAGAGTGGAACATAAAACTCTGGA
The DNA here is from genome assembly GCF_964194155.1 of Cetorhinus maximus. Classification (NCBI taxonomy): domain Eukaryota; kingdom Metazoa; phylum Chordata; class Chondrichthyes; order Lamniformes; family Cetorhinidae; genus Cetorhinus; species Cetorhinus maximus. Next base: position 114,796,183 of record NC_135892.1, read on the forward strand.
TAGGCCAGAAGAATGTCCCCATCAAACACTCCCAGGACAGGTACAGCACGGGGTTAGATACAGAGTAAAGCTCCCTCTACACTGTCCCCATCAAACACTCCCAGGGCAGGTACAGCACGGGGCTAGATACAGAGTAAAGCTCCCTCTACACTGTCCCCATCAAACACTCCCAGGACAGGTACAGCACGGGGTTAGATACAGAGTAAATCTCCCTCTACACTGCCCCCAGCAAACACTCCCAGGACAGGTACAGCACGTGGTTAGATACAGAGTAAAGTTCCCTCTACACTGTCCCCATCAAACACTCCCAGGACAGGTACAGCACAGGGTTAGATACAGAGTAAATCTCCCTCTACACTGCCCCCAGCAAACACTCCCAGGACAGGTACAGCACGTGGTTAGATACAGAGTAAAGCTCCCTCTACACTGTCCCCGTCAAACACTCCCAGGACAGGTACAGCACGTGGTTAGATACAGAGTAAAGCTCCCTCTACACTGTCCCCATCAAACACTCCCGGGACAGGTACAGCACGGGGTTAGATACAGAGTAAAGCTCCCTCCAGACCGCCTTATCAGCAAAAGCTTTGTTGAATAAAAACGTGTTGAAGGAAATCCTGAGCTGTGTCTGCCCCCAAGTGGTGTAGAAGGTTATTGCAGTGCCTGGCTCGATTCGGGATGGTACAGTTTCATCTTGGTCAGAAGTGCAGTCCAATGTATCACTGCCTCGGAGTGCGGAGCAGGGAGAATAGACAGTGTCTTTGCTGCTTGTTCTGGCCAGTGAATTCAGTCTGGAAGTGTGTGCACTTGACGCCTGGGACGAGGGAGTTCAGTTATGTGGATAAGCTGCAATTGTTCTTGGAACAGAGAAGATTACGATTTTAGGAATGATTTGAAATCCTGAAAGGTTTTCATAGAGTAATTCAGAATGAAGTGATAAAATAAATGGTGGAACTATCACGGGGTGTAGGAGAAGAGCGACTGACAGTATATGTGCGTAAATCATAAAAGGTGTCAGGGCCAGGTTTAGAAAGTGGCTTATAAAGCATACAGGATCCTGGGATTCATAAATAGGGGCGTAGGGTTCGAAAACAAGGAAGTTATGATAAGATGAAAACAAAATACTGCGGATGCTGGAAATCTGAAATATAAACAGAAAATGCTGGAAAAACTCAGCAGGTCTGGCAGCATCTGTGGAGAGAGAAACAGAGCTAACGTTTCGAGTCGGTATATAAACCTGTTTAAACACTAGTTCAGCCTCAGCTGGAGCATTATCTCCAGTTCTGGGCACCACACTTTATGAAGGGTTTCCTTGTCTTGGAGCAGCTGTAAAAATGATTCACTAGGACTGGGTCCAGGGATGAGGAACTTCAGTTATGAAGATAGATTGGAGAAGTTGGGACTGTTTTCTTTGGAGAAGAGAAGGCCAAGAGGAGATTTGACAGAGGTGTTCAAAATCATGAGGGGTCTGGACAGAGTAGTTAGGGAATAACTGCTCCCATCGATGGAGGGATCGAGAACGAGAGGGCACAGATTTAAGGCGACGGGCAAAAGCCGCAATGGTGACATGAGGAGAAAGGTTTTCACGCAGCGAGGGGTTAAGATCTGGAATGGGCTGTCTGAGAGGGTGGTAGAGGCAGGGCCAATATTAACTTTCAGAAATAAATCAGAATTTGAAAAGGAAAATTTTGCGGGATTATTGGGAAAGGGCTGGGGAGAATGGGACTAAGTGGATCGCTCTTTCAAAGAACCGACACAGGCACAATGGGTTGAATGGCCTCCTCCTGTGCTCCCTCAGGATAAGAGAGTTAGGCCAATGAGGGCTGAGATGAGGAGGAATTTCTTCACCTTGAGGTTGGTGAATGTTTGGAATTCTCTGTCCCAGAGGCTGTGGAGGCTCAGTGATCGAGCATGTTCACAACTGAGATCAACAGATTTCTACATATTAAAAACATCGAGGGATACGGGGATAGTGCAGGAAAGGGACAGTGAGGCAGAGGCTCAGTCATGATCCAGTTAAATGCTGGAGTGGGATGGAGGGGCTGAATGGCCTACTCCTGCCCCTATGTTCCTATGTTCCTGTGTTCCTGTGTCATTCTATGACTTTGACTGAGGACGAGATCTAACTTGCTTCTGAAGCATCACGTGGTTGAATAGCCTCAGATTGCATGTTGAGATTAGCCTCTTGGTTAAGCTAATGGGTGGGGGGTGTTGGGTGTTCACCCAGCGTCACTGAGTCTCCATGACCCCTGACCCCCTCCACACGCACACCCTCCCCCTCCCCCTCCCCCGAGCACTTGCAGAGGAGCCTCAGGGCTTTGAGTTTGAGATGAGTTTGGATTGAATTTGGAGCAGTGATGTCCCTCCCGAATGGAGAAGGCAGCCGGCTGCCGGGTGGGATTGGGACGGAGATTCCCGCCTTTCAAGCTGTTTTTATTTTAACTCTGGCAGACGCAGCGACTCTGATCACAGTGACGGAGAGGAAGATTTCTACTACACGGAGATCCTAGTGAGCGCTGAGCTGGCCCCTGAGACTCTGAGCAGCCACCACTGTGTATCTCCGCCTGCCAACCTCCAGTGTCAGCCGGGCCCTGTCAGTCCACAAGAGGGACAATCGGAACCCCAGCTCTCCAACACTCTCAGTCAGTCCGCTCCCAGCTGCGTCTGGCAGGTCTGTGCGGATCACACCTACCAGGTAAAACAGAGGCTCCACCTGCCTAATCCGGCCCGAGGAGATCAGAGAGAGAGAAGCCTGTCTTTCAGAGTCTTGAACATCTTAACTCAGGCCAGTGACTGTGGGTCTGGACAGTGACCAGGTCACTGGGACTGGACAGTGACTGGGTCACTGGGACTGGGCAGTGACTGTGGGACTGGACAGTGACCAGGTCACTGAGTCTGGACAGCGACCAGGTCATTGGGATGGGCAGTGACTGGGTCACTGGGACTGGGCAGTGCCTGTGGGATTGGGCAGTGCCTGTGGGATTGGGCAGTGCCTGTGGGACTGGACAGTGACCGGGTCACTGGGACTGGACAGTGACCAGGTCACTGGGACTGGGCAGTGACTGGGTCACTGGGACTGGACAGTGACTGGGTCACTGGGTCTGGACAGTGACCAGGCCATTGGGATGGGCAGTGACTGGGTCACTGGGATTGGGCAGTGCCTGTGGGACTGGACAGTGACCAGGTCACTGGGACTGGACAGTGACTGGGTCACTGGGTCTGGACAGTGACCAAGCCATTGGGATGGACAGTGACTGGGTCACTGGGACTGGGCAGTGACTGGGTCACTGAGACTGGACAGTGACTGGGTCACTGGGTCTGGACAGTGACCAGGCCATTGGGATGGACAGTGACCGGGTCACTGGGACTAGGCAGTGACAGGGTCACTGGGACTGGGCAGTGACTGGATCACTGGGATTGAGCAGTGACTGGGTCACTGGGACTGGGCAGTGACCAGGCCATTGAGATGGGCAGTGACCGGGTCACTGGGACTGGGCAGTGACTAGGTCACTGGGACTGAGCAGTGACTGAGTCACTGGGACTGGACAGTGACCAGGTCACTGGGACTGGGCAGTGACTGGGTCACTGGGATTGAGCAGTGACTGTGGGACTGGACAGTGACTGGGTCACTGGGACTGGGCAGTGACTGGGTCACTGGGACTGGACAGTGACTGGGTCACTGGGTCTGGACAGTGACCAGGCCATTGGGATGGGCAGTGACTGGGTCACTGGGATTGGGCAGTGCCTGTGGGACTGGACAGTGACCAGGTCACTGGGACTGGACAGTGACTGGGTCACTGGGTCTGGACAGTGACCAGGCCATTGGGATGGACAGTGACTGGGTCACTGGGACTGGGCAGTGACTGGGTCACTGAGACTGGACAGTGACTGGGTCACTGGGTCTGGACAGTGACCAGGCCATTGGGATGGACAGTGACCGGGTCACTGGGACTAGGCAGTGACCGGGTCACTGGGACTGGGCAGTGACTGGGTCACTGGGATTGAGCAGTGACTGGGTCACTGGGACTGGGCAGTGACCAGGCCATTGAGATGGGCAGTGACCGGGTCACTGGGACTGGGCAGTGACTAGGTCACTGGGATTGAGCAGTGACTGTGGGACTGGACACTGACCGGGTCACTGGGACTGGGCAGTGACCAGGCCATTGGGATGGGCAGTGACCGGGTCACTGAGATTGAGCAGTGGCTGTGGGACTGGACAGTGACTGGGTCACTGGGACTGGGCAGTGACCGGGTCACTGGGATTGAGCTGTGACTGTGGGACTGGACAGTGACTGGGTCACTGGGATTGAGCAGTGACCGGGTCACTGGGACTGGGCAGTGACTGGGTCACTGGGTCTGGACAGTGACTGTGGGACTGGGCAGTGACCAGGCCATTGGGACTGGGCAGTGACTGGGTCACTGGGTCTGGACAGTGACCAGGCCATTGGGACTGGACAGTGACTGGGTAACTGGGTCTGGACAGTGACCAGGCCATTGGGATGGGCAGTGACTGGCTAACTGGGTCTGGACAGTGACCAGGCCATTGGGATGGGCAGTGACCGGGTCACTGGGATTGAGCTGTGACCATTGATCTCCTTCTATTTCAGGTCTCTCCAGATTTCGGCTGTTCCTTCACATTTGGGGATTGTTTCGTTCAGTCACAAGTGGCTTCACACAAACCACACATTGTATTTGCATCAACAACTCCCAGCGGAGGCAGGTGAGTGAGAGAGGGGGGGGGAGGGGGGGCAAGATATCTCACCTGGGAAACCTTTTTCCTTTTACAACCACTGAAATCGCTAAAGTAATGGTTTGTTTTTTGCTGATTGACAGGAAGCTCCGTGGTGAAGCTAAGAAATGTCGCAAGGTGTATGGTGTGGAGAACAGGAGCCAATGGTGCACGGCCTGTAAATGGAAGAAAGCCTGTCAACGCTTTCATGATTAAAAGCCGCTGGGCGATTTTTGAGGTCCCAGAGCTGACCCTCCTTGTTCTTTTTTTTTACACCTGTCAGCTCCTCCTGAGTTGTGGAACTCCCTTTGATGGGGACGGAGTGGATTTACCCGGCTAGGGGTCGACTGGCCTTGTTGGACCTGGGGTAATAGACTTGAAGCCAATGGCAGATGGTGGGGGGGGGTCCATTTCATTCCAGACTCCGTCTCTGGGGAGAAGCGACCAGCTCTGCTGCTTTTGGTCCAGCCACGTGCAACACGTTGGACACCAGGGATTGAGCAGAATGTTCCAATCGACAATGTCTGTCAGAGTCCAGCGGCTCCTTGAGCCACAGTCTAATTCCAGTGATCGATGGGAGCCACATTGAGACCACCGGATGCTGTGAGGAACAATGCTGAGCGGAGACCTTCACCATTTCTAAACTCTCAGACATGGTTTCTTCCTGGATTCTGCACGGCTCTGGTTTCAATCGCTGCTGCCAGTTGGGCCACATCAACATCCGCTTTTTTTTTTAATGAATGGTATTTTTGGAGGGGGTGGAGTGAGGGTGGAGATGAAAGGAGCAAATCAGCCAGATCGAACTGATATCACAAGACCTTCTTCCAAAGCTCGACTTGTCCAAGGTTTCAGTCTCCACTCCTCGTTGTTCCTGATGTTGGACTATTTGTTTCAGATCTGGATGTTCATAAAGATGCAGAACAGCCCCTAACTACTTGGAATGGAGTTGGACTGGACAGAGGAAGGCTGTTATCAGCCATGGGCTTTATTATTCACAGCTGTTAAGAGTGTCGAAAATTCATTAACATTTCTGATTTGCCCAGAATCTGAGAACAGGTGGTGAGGTCACCACTTTTACAGTGAGTGAAAAGAAAATCACAATATTCTTCTTCTGATCTCTCTCCTTGTCCCTAGATCTTCAGGTATAGCATCATCGAGCACTAATTCCTCAACCTCGCTCTCCGCTCAACACCAGACTGTGCCCATGAGCCTTCACCCAGGCTTCTCAGTGTTAATTTGTGTTTATAAGCTCACAGGGGCGGTGGTGGTAATGTCACTGGGCTAGTAATCCAGAGGCCCAGACTAACTCCATGGGGTCCAGGGTTTAAATCTCACCAGCACAGCTGGTGGAACTTAAATTCAATTAATGATCTGGGGTTGAAGGAAATCTCCTATCCTTACTCAGTCTGGCCTACATGTGACTCCAGTCCCACAGTGGATTCTTGATTGCCCTCCGAAATGGCTGAGCGAGCCACTCAGTTCAAGAGCAGTTAGGGATGGGCAACAAATGCTGGCGGCCTTGCCAGAGACGCCCACATCCCATGAAAGCTCTTTTTTATATAAAAAAAATGATCCTGCTGTTTTTTTTATATAAAACCAGTAAAGGCTGGAAATACTCAGCAGCTCTGACAGTACCTGCTAGAGGGAAAGGTTTCCGATGAAAGAATTTTTATCTGAGCTGGGAGGAGTTAGGAACGGAATGGGCTTCTGCCATTTTTCCTCTATTTGGGATGATTTTATTTTCAGTGGGAAAGGACGGCGTGGTTTTAAAATATTCGGTGTGCCTGACTCACGGGTTAAGGAGAGACTGTGCACCAGCTCTCCAGTCTCCACGGTGTGAGTGGGCTAACACTGCAGAGTACTTTCAGATCCAGCATCTTCCTGCTGTGCTTATCTCCAGTTATTGCTGTGACCAGCTGATAATCCCTTCTCCCACCCAGTGACCCTGTTCGTAGTCTCTGACCCTCAGGACTCTGAGGGTTTGAGCACCTGTCGGCTGTGGGCTGGTGTCGGGATGGAGATTCTATTACAATCCCCTCTCCTCCACACATCTAACAGGCTTCAGGCTGTACCCAGGGAGACCTGGATGATTCTCCTAATGATGAATATGAAATGCACTGCACTGATCAGTCGGAGGGCTGGTTAGAATCAGCCTAATGTTAAAATGCTGCAACACTGCCTGTGGCTGTGTACAACACCCACAGTCTTCCCTGCAGGTCTGGCAGCATCTGTGGAGAGACAAACAGAGTCTGTATGACTTCTTCAGAGCCAAAGGGAGGTAGAAATGTGATGAAATTTATACTATTTAAGAGGGGTGAAGCTGGATAGAAGGCCAGCGATAGGTGGGGGCAAAGAAGCGATTGACAAAGGTGTCATGGACAAAAAGTCAAAGGGGGTGTTAATGGTGGGTGGTACTGGCTAAAGGAGGTGCTGATGGTGGCATTAAGGCCAGAAAGCAGAATGTGATAATAGCAGGACAAGGGTAAGCACTCTGGAAAGATCAACATGAATAAGTGACTGATGGCCCCTGTGGGGGTGGGGTGGGGGGAGAGGATAGTGGTTGGGGGAAAAGGATAGAAAACCACAAAGGCTGTCAGACCCGCTGAGTTTTTCCAGCATTTTCTGTTTTTATTTCCAATTTCCAGCATCCGCAGTATTTTGTTTTTACCGCCGTCTTCTCCCTCTGGGGTTTACGACACCGGGAGGGAGTCTGGGAAAATGGTCTACCCCATGCTAGAGCCACCTAATGGCGTTAAACAGAATGGTTAACAAGGTGGAACAGCAATGGGAGAGTGTCCTCAGCATCATCCCCCCTCCACTACCCAGACTCCCTGCCATCACCCACCGCCCCCTCAGATACCCCCTCCCCTCCCCTCCCCTCTCATACTACAGTAGCTGGTATAAGTTTTGGATGTGAACCAGGCCCAAAGCCATGGTTTGCAATGGAAAAAAAAACTTAATCACTTCATAAAATAAACGAAAAGATAATCAAACGCCATTTGATGGAAACATTAATGAAAACATAAAGAATATGAATTGAAATTGTTTTATATATTTATATAGAAATAAAAATATCAGCAGATTGAACCTGAAGCCCGTCAGTAATTTTATGACCAACTCTGGTTGGGTAACAGGAAGCCTGTGGGTAGTGAAATCAGCACAAGTGCCTTTTAAGGTTGGCCACTCTGAGACCAGGGGCTCTGACAAGGTCCCACACACCCGTTGTCCCTCAGATATTCAGGTAGAAATAGCGTTTCAATGAAGATGTTGGAGTGGGTTATGCACCTTCATCCTCAGGCCTTGCCTGGAGCAGCAGGTCGTCAGGAGTTTGGTGGTTCCGCGATATCTGCTTCATAGATGCCGCCAATCCAAGGCGTGACCATGCTTGGCATGGCGTTGGGTCAGACCCATGCGGTACGGGTGTGCTCTGTGCTTGGGTTTAGTGCCCACGTCGTTGGCCTGGTGAGGTCATTGTGGTTCCGATGCCATCGTGTAGCATAGAAGGGTTGACGATGAACTCTTAGGCTTCAATCGTGTTCAAGGGCTCATCACAGGCTGCCCAACAGCTCAATTTTGTACATTTCATAAAACTTCATAATTTTAAATAAAAAGTGAAAGTTAAAATATGTGACTCCAGTTTAATAATTTACATCACAGGCCAAACAATCCTGTCAGTAGGACTTTGGCACCTGGTTTGGAGCAGGTGGGCACAGGGATGTAGGCGCCTTGGGCAAAGCTGGCATTTATTGCTCATCCTAATTAGCTGCGAAGGTGAGGGTGGACCCTCTTCAGGGACCCCTGGAGTGATTTTGAAGAACTTGGCACCAAACTTTAATTGCAGCTTGTGTTCTTTACACTTAATTCAAACGTCAGCAACAATGTGATGGGATTTGAATTTTGATTCTGTGAATTACTAAATCCAATAGAGTTTCATTGCCTGGCACAGAGATTTATGAGGAATTGAGAAGAGTGAGTCACACATGCCTGCACCACTCTGCATATTTAAAAGTAAAAGGTTTATTAACAGGAATGAAAGAAAACTTAAACACACAAGATTACAGTTGCACAGTTACAAATTAGACTCACAAAACATTCCCCCTAAAAGATTCTCTACTTGGTCAGACCCACAAGTAAACATCTTCCAGGCAACACTCCCTTATAGATGTTTAACTATAAAAATCCAGTAATACTACCCAAGGCAAACTACTGTGGCTTTAATAAAGGCATACCACATGACTGTTAACTCTCTTCCACTCTGCTGTGGAAATATAAGCTGCTTTTTGCAGCCCAAGACTTTTCTGGCTTGACTGGATGGCTTATTCAAAGGGCATCTTCTCCCAGCCCAGAGCTAACAGCTCCCAGCTCAGTTCCAGCTCACAGCTACCCAAAGCTTTCCATGGTAACTCTAAAATACCTCTTTCCCTCTTTCATCTCAGATTCCATTGTTCTCATACCTTTTTGAAACTCAAGTCCTTCCAAAGATAAAATCTTTCATGTCTCTATTTCGTCGTTGCTTTCAGGTCATTAAATATAATATCCCCTCTTCTATTTACCTATGGAACTCACGCAAGATGCAAACATGTTTCTTGTAACCTCTGGCCGCCCTTTGATATTCAAACAACTTCTCAACTTATCTAAAAACGCAAATGTTAGATCCAACCTATTCACTTGTACCTCAAACCTAAAACCTCTATCCTTTTCAAGTTTTAAACCCCCCAGACAACCTGTCTCTAGTGACCTTCGCCCAGCTTAATGAAACCATTTATGCGCGCACACACACACATGCACAGACATACACGCAGACACACACACACACACACACACACAGACATACATGCAGGCTCTCACACGTACACACAGACATACACACAAGCACAGACACATGCACACAGAAACACATATACAGACACATGCACACACAGACACACATACACACACTGCCTTCTTTACAGAATAACAATATTCCCTAAAAATATCAAAAAAACCCTCCATTTCTCACACAATCTATCATATAACCTGGAGCACTTGCTCAGAACTTACTCTCAAATTAATCCTGCAGATTCATATTTCAATCACTTTTTTTTTAAAGTACATATCCATTGTTCTCCATTCGTGGTGAGTTTAATAGAAGAGATATGTTCTTTCCCACTGGCTGGAGAGCCAGCAGAGGCTCTGATAGAAGATTGGCTGGCTGGCAGAATGCAGATAGTGTGCATAAATGGGTCTTTGTCTGATTGGCAGGATGTGACGAGTGGAGTCCCTCAGTGGTCTGCGCTGGGGCCTCAACTTTTTACGATTTACATCAATAACTTAGATGGGGAGTGAAGACATGGTAACTAAATTTGCAGGTGACACAAATGTAGGAAAATATGTTGTGAAGAGGACATGAGGAGGTTGGATATAGATAGATTGAGTGAGTGGGAAAAGATCTGGCAAATGGAGTTTAATGTGGGAAAATGTGAAGTTGTTCACTTTGGCAGGAAGAATAAAAAAGCAGAGTATTACTCAATTGGAGAACAGCTGCATAATTCTGAGGTGCAGAGGGATCTGGGTGTTCTAGTACATGAGTCACAAAAAGGTAGTATGCAGGTACAGCAAGTTATTAAGAAGGCTATTGGAATGCTATCCTTTATTATGAGAGGGATTGAACATAAAAGTAAGGATGTTATGCTTCAGTTATACAGGGCATTGGTGAGACCGTACCTCGAATACTGTGTGCAGTTTGGTCTCCATATATAAGGAAGGATGTAAATGCATTGGAGGCGGTTCAGAGGAGGTTTACTACTAGGTTTATACCTGGAATGAGCAGGTTGTCTTATGAGGAAAGGTTGGACAGACTGGGTTTGTTTCCACTAGAGTTTAGAAGAGTGAGGGGTGATTTGATTGAAGTTTACAAGATCCTGAACGGCCTTGACAAGGTGGACGTGGAAAGGATGTTTCCTCTTGTGGGTGAGTCCAGAACTAGGGGGAACTGTTTTAAAATTAGGGGTCGCCCTTTTAGGACAGAGATGAGGAAAATTTTTTTCTCTCAGAGGGTTGTGCGACTTTGGAACTCTCTGCCTCAGAAGGTGGTGGTGGCGGAGACACTGAATATTTTTAAGGCAGAGAGAGATAGATTCTTGTTAGGTAAGGGAATCAAAGGTTATCAGGGTTAGATGGGAAAGTGAAAATCGAAACACAAGAAGATCAGCCATGATTTTATTGAATGGTGGAGCAGGCTCGAGGGGCCGAATGGTCTTCTCCTGCTCCTATTATGTTCTTGGTGCTCTGCGGACCTGGGTTCGAATTCCACCACGGCAGATGGTGAAATTTTAATTCAATAAAAATCTGGAATTAAGAGTCTAATGGTGACCATGAACCATTATCATAAAAAACCATCTGGTTCACTAATGTCCTGGTCTGGCCTACATGTGGCTCCAGACACACAACAAAGTGGTTGACTCTTAAGTGGCCTAACAAGCCACTCAGTTTTCACCACCGCCTTCTCAAGGGCACTTAGGGATGGGCAATAAATGCTGACCTAGCCAGCGAAGCCCACATCCCATGAATGAATAAAAAAAATGTTGTCAGTTTTAAGAGACCTGCATGCTGTGCCAATAGCACATTGGTTCTGTGTATAGTGGGAAAGTGGGTATGGAGGATGCATAGGGGTAATGGACGGGTGGAATGAGGGCATGGGGGGTGGGGGGGGTGGTGGTGGGTGGCGTGGGGTGGAGGTGAGAGCCTGAGGGCCTGGCAGTCATGGTACAACTGGGCTGATGTCTCAGTAAACAGAGGCAGGCCTCATAGCCATCTGCCTGCCTCCATTGCTGCCTTGGGCCTGCGTAAGGAGGCAGCAGGCCTGACTCCATTCTGCCCCCACCTCACCAGAATGGAAACACGGCCTCTTTAACAGAGACGGGCTTGTGGCATCGGGAACTTCCTGACCTGCTCCCATCTCCTTCAGGAAAACCTGGCCCACAGTCTCCGTTGTGAGTCCTTTGGCAATTCCCTCCCTCCATGTGCCAAAAAAAAAGTGCGATTAGTTAACCGTGTCCAGGTGTGTTCATTGTAACCTGTTCAGCTCCCATCATGTGGGATCCCACACAGCAACACACAGTCAGAGTTTAATGTTTCTTCATTCTGATGGTTTTATGGTGCTCTACGGACTAAGGCAGCTGTGGGTTATTTTAAAACTGTCCACTTCAAGCAGTAGCGGCCGAACCTTAATCTGACATCTAAATCCCATGACATCTCCTCCTCACCAGAGGAACTCTTCACCCCTCAGTCAGTGCCCCGATTGAGGACAGATCAGTCCACTCTCAGCTTCTCCCTGAGTCCGAAAAACAGCCGCTTTTGAAATTACTGCTCAAACACTTTTTGTATTGGTTTGGCATTCCTGTAGTAAATGGATTTGTATCTCCACTAAAACAGCAGCCAGCAGAATACCATCTGATTAAATTAGCCCTTGGTATGTGAATGTCGACAACGCTAATCCCTCAGCTCAGGGGAATTTTTTTTGTTCTTGTGCTGGTTGAGTCTGCACTGACACGAGTAGAGTTCTTGGTCCTGGGCAAGCATCTGGCAGGCTTCCAAAACGAAATGGGCTATAGATACACTCCAAATTTCTGTTGCGATGGGCCAATAGACAATAAAAATGTGCCTCAGATGGCCTCATTGCACTAGTTCCTCAATGTAAATGAGTATCCCCCAGACTTAGCCTTGTGATGGACGGTGTTAACTGCATTATCAGAGACACATTAGTTCATGCATCTCTATCATTTCTCCTTAGAGAGCTCTGCAATTCACAATTAGTCACTAAACTTATATTGATTGGTTAGTTTGTGTAAACATTTGTAAACTTTGGGCAGGATAATATAAAATCAGTCCAAGTTGAGCTAAATTTTATAAACTTTAACACTAATTCTGGAAGAGCATGAATTGGAATTGAAGTAAAAGGCCATGGTCACAAAAACAAAATGCTGACACTAGTCCCAGATTTGGAATAGTAAAAGGCTTATTATGTCAGGACCACAACCCACATCAATCATGTGGATTACAGAAATTTGTCAGATATGTTAAAGTGTCTACAACGCTGGTGTCTACCCCACAAGGTGGAAAATTGCCCAGGCAATGTCCTGTTCACAGCAAGGACAAATTGAGTCTGAGCAATTATCATCCGACCTGTTCATTCTCGATCAGCAACATGATGGAAAGTGTTGTCCACAGTGCTATCAAGCAGCACTTATGCAGCAATAACCTCCTCACCGATGCTCAGTTTAGATTCCGCCATAGAAACCATAGAAAAGTTACAGCACAGAAGGAGGCCATTCGGCCCATCTTGTCCATGCCAGCCCGAGGACACCCAGGAGCCCTTTCTAATCCCACCTTCCTGCACCCGGCCCATAGCCCTGCAGCTTACAGCACTTAAGGTGCAGATTCAGGTACTTTTTAAAAGAGTTTAAAGTTTCTGCCTCTACCACCAATTTGGGCAGCGAATTCCAGACACCCACTACCCTCTGCATAAAAAAGTTCTTCCTCATGTCCCCCCTACACCTTCTGCCACTTATCTTGAATCTATGTCCCCTGGTTCTAGAATTCTCCACAAAAGGAAACAATTTTATCCTGTCCACTCTATCCACTCCCCTCATAATTTCGTACACCTCAATCAAGTCACCTCTCAGCCTTCTTTGTTCTAAGGAAAATAACCCCAACCTATCCAATCTCTCCTCGTAGCTACACTTTTCTAACCCTGGCAACATTCTTGTAAACCTCCTCTGCACTCTCTCCAGAGCTATTATGTCCTTCCTGTAATGTGGTGACCAGAAAGGCACACAATACTCCAGTTGTGGCCTCACCAGTGTTTTATACAATTCCAACATTATATCCTTACTTTTATATTCTATACCTCTGCCAATGAAGGAGAGCATTCCATATGCCTTCTTTACAACCTTGTCTACTTGAACTGCTGCCTTCAGGGACCTGTGTACTTGTACGCCAAGATCTCTCACTTCATCTACCCCTCTTAGTATATTCCCATTTATTGTGTAATCCCTGTAATCTCCAGTGACACTCAGCTCCCGACCTCACACAGCTTTGATCCGAGCATGGACAAAAGAACTGAATTTAAGAGGTGTGGTGAGAGTGACTGCCCTTGACATCAAGGCTGCATTTGACCGAGTGTGGCATCAAGGAGCCCTAGCAAAACTGGAGTCAATGGGAATCAGGGGGGAAACGCTCCACTGGTTGGAGTCATACCTAGCACGAAGTAAGATGGTTGTGGTTGTTGGATGTCAAACAGCTCAGCCCCAGGACATCGCTTCAGGAGTTCCTCAGGGTAGTGTCCTAGGCCCAACCATCTTCAGCTGCTTCATCAATGACCTTCCTTCCATCACAAGGTCAGAAGTGAGGATATTCTTGGAAGATTGCACAATGTTCGGAAACATTATTTTAAATTCTATCATCTTAGGATCAGTGTTTGCAAGATGCTCCCTTACTGCCAAGTTCTTAATGAATTCTAGCTTCTTACTCATTACTCAATCCAATATGTCCCCTTGTTGGTTCTAAAACATTCCCAAGTCAGGGATTATGAATGGTGCACACCAGTAAGGGAGCATCTCATAAACAGCGATCATAGGATGGCAGAATTAAATATAACATTTCAGATAAAGATCACACACAAACCAACATATTAAATTTAAGTGAGGCTGACTTCAAAGGATCATCTGTTTTGTGATGTTGATTGGGGGATAAATATTGACCAGGACCCCAGGGAGAACTCACCTGCCCTTCTTCAAAGTGGTGTCACGGAATCTTTTATATCCACCAGAGCATATCGGCAAGGCTGTAGGTTAGTGTCTCATCTAAAGGACAGCACCTCCAACAGTGCAGCACTTCCGCAGTACTACACTGGAGTGTTAGTCCTGATTTTTGTAAGCAAGTCCTGAGTGGGATTTAAAACTAGACCTTGTGACTTTCAGGCAAGTGTTCGAACAACTGAACTACAGCTGACACCAAAGGAGCAGCTGGCAAACAGTGATGGTAAAATGATAGAATTTAACACATTTCAGATAGAGAAAGATCACACACAAACCAACATATTACATTTAAGTGAGGCTGACTTCAAAGGATCGAAAGCTGAAAATATCAAACTGCAAGAGTGTTCCATAAATAAATTGACAGAAATACAGTGGAACTCATTCAACAAAGTACTTAGCACACACAAGGTGATTCATATGCTCATCAACCCTGTCCCTCATTTCATTGAAAAACTCAAACAAGCTGTCAGACACAATTTGTCTTTAATAACCCTACTCTGGCTGTTATTATGAACCCATGTCCATCCGCGTGATAATGAATTCTGTGCTGGGTTATTGTTCTAGAAGTTTTCCCATTATCGTCATTGGGTGCCTGACCTGGATTTATCTGCTTTATCTCCCTCGCCCTTTTTCAATAAGAGTGTAACGTTCGAAATTCTCCAACCTCTGGCACCAGTTCCATAAATGAGGAATATTGGGAGATTGAGGTCAGGGCCTCCAGGATTTCCACCCTCACTTCCCTCAGCGACCTACAATGTCATCCATCTGGACCTGGTGACTTTTCTCCTTCGAGCTCAGTCAGTCTTTTAATTACCTCCTCCTCATTTATTTAATCGCAGCCCAATTTCTCTGCTCACTCCTCCGTTACTGTTACATTAGCATCATCCACTTCCTTAGTGAAGATTAATGCAAAGTGCACATTTATTGCCTCGGCCACTGTCTGCAGCAGTTTGCTGTTCGCCAAATAGCTGCTGTACTACTTACAACAGTGACTAAACCTCAACAGTGCTTTAATGGCTGTGAGGGTCTCTGCGACATCCCGGGGCTGCGGCAGGTGCTATAGAAATGCAAGTTAGTCAGGTTGGATGGAATGGGTCAACCTTCCTTTCTCGCAGGTTTGGTTGTTAAACCAGGGGGAGTTTACAGTATAAAACTGGCCTGTCGTCTCTCTCTCTCTGATCTCTACGGTTTGCTCACTTGCAGTAATGGGCTTCATTGATACACACTCAATGTATTCGCAGCATTTATGCCTGTATATAAATTATATGAAATTTAAACTAATAAAATCCTGAGTGTGGGACAACAGATAAGCACGCAATTCTCACATATGAAAAAACATAAGAGTGAAACAAGCATTTACACCACCCAAGTAAAGGTGCACAGCTTGGCTGTAGAGGGCAGTGCGTCATCCACATGCTGAGATAACCCCTGAGCCCTCACAATACCCTGAGAACAGGCGGGTTCCACTGTGATGAAGAAAAGGCTGTTTCTCCTTTTTCTGTTCCGTTTGCTGAATTTGCAGCTGTTTTCCTGAGAAGGCAGAAACTCAACTCATTGAACCATAGAATCACAGACTGCTTACAGCGCAGAAGGAGGCCCCTTCGGCCCATTGTGTCCATGCTAGCTCTCTGCAACAGCAACTCATCAATCCGCTCTGAAGCAGTGTCGTATGGGCTCGAGACGTTAAGTCTGTTTCTCCCTCCACAGGCGCTGTCAGCCCTGCTGAGTTTTTCCAGCACTTTCTGTTTTTTTTTATTTCAGCAAATCCCGCTCCCCTGCCTGAAAATATTCCCTTTTCAATAATGATCCAATTCTCTGTTGACTCAGGGTTTGGTGTCATAACAGATTCAGAACTTCACACTGATTCATTGTTTACTTGAAATACCAGGTCTTTGAAATACCAGAAAGCAAATTGAAAATGTCTGCAGTCTTCTGGGTCCTTGGCTTCGAATGCTGTACAAGTCTGTATCTTCAGGATTTGCCTGACAAGGGTCCATCGAGTTGGGATCAAATGCAGCCATTTGCTTTTCTTCTGTTGGCACAAAGGTAACTTCTGTCTCTAGTAGTTTTTGAGGCAATTCCTCTGCAAGTGGAGTATCAGTGCTTTCTGCTTTGCCAAATAACTCTTGCTTTAGCTGGTCCTCCTGTGCTTTAGTGGTCTCCTGGTCTCCCTCTTTCTTTGCATTATTTCTTTTCCAGAGAGATCGAACAGCCTCATAACTGTGAAGTAATGGGAGTGTTTTAATGGATCGAGTTAAATGTTATTGATTAGAGGAGATTGTCGTGTATGTCAGCTTGACCCAATTGGCAGAACTCACCCCTGGATTACAAAGCTGTAAATTCAATAACTTTGAAAAAATTGTAGGTAGCCATTCAAATCCACCCTAAACATACATCCTTAATGTGCAAACTGTCTCTGACTGACTCCCATTATCCCACTAAATGAATGACAGGGAGGGATGGGAAGAATGCTCGGTTTTCTGGTCCACAATCCCAGCCTGTGTAGCTCTGAGTCAGGTGCCCTAAACAATCTCAATATAGTGACAAACTCTCCTTATAATGCTCATGTGTAATTCTGATTGTTCTAACCATAGAATCCACACAAAATGGGAGCAGCCGCACAGAAGCACAAACCATGGGAAATTCTTTCACAGCAAGTTTAACGTCTCCAAACCAAACTAAAAGCTGTACTTACCCCCAGCAACGCAGAGGGACAGGGTCACACTGATGATCTCAAAACACAGTTTACCCACACAGCTTATTGTATGTCCAGTAAATACATTGAAACACGTGTCCTCGCTTATTTAGTATCCTCTTTCTCAGAAGTTAAAGAATTAGTTCCAAGTAGATAAACAGGAAGTGCAGCACTCTGCTCTGACACCTGATGGGTAAATGCAGGTTGACCCAGTTCCTCTATACTTGTTTCGATCTTTTCCTTGAACATTTTTTAACTTTTCGGAATGGATTAAGCGATTCTGTTAACACTTCAGAGGTTATGTTAATTGTTCACTCAGGGCAAGGTCCCCACGGTGAATTTAATACTGAGAATTCATATAATGGCAGCTACATTAATCACAGCAATGGGAACGATGGAAACATCCATTTATAGGTAAATAGGGGAAAGTGGAGGTAAAACTTCTAGAGGGGATTAAAAAGTGGAAATGGGAAAGGAAGGCATGTCATGTGGAAAAGGAATGATGAAAATAAACACAGGAGTAAGATACACAAACGACAATGTGAACACATTTCATCCTTTATCCACTGGGTTATTTCCCAGCTTAATTTCTCAACTCTATTCATATAATTCTGCAAACTATATTCGGTCAAATTGTGAAGGTTGGTACAACAATTGGTGACTTCAGGAAAGGTAACCCTGATAGTGAAATAGGAGTGAACTGGAATTGACAAAAACAGGTTTCAGTTTTGTTTCACTGGTTAATTACTGTATAATGGGGCAGAATTTCCTGTCTGTCAGGAACGACTGTGATCTGGGCTGCGCCGCCATTTTGTGCGGGCGGGTCAATTAAGGCCCGTCCAGCGCATTTCCGACTCCCATGGATAGCGGGAGTGTGCGGGCAGTGGTGGGCGTGCACAGACCACCGGGTCCAATGGCGACCCAGCAGCCTGTTTAAAGGGGGGCCTGGCAGCCTCCTGTAGGCTGCTCACTATGGCCACTTCCAGGTCACACTGCAGGGGCTCAGCTCAGCAGGGCGCTCTGGAGGGAAGGGCATAGGAGCAGGGCCAGGCTGCAGGGTCTGCCCCAGGAGCAGGGCCAGGCTGCAGGGAGTGGGCCAGGAGCAGGGCCAGGCTGCAGGGTCAGCACCAGGAGCAGGGCCAGGCTGCAGGGTCAGCGCCAGGAGCAGGGCCAGGCTGCAGGGTCAGCCCTAGGAGCAGGGCCAGGCTGCAGGGTCTGCCACAGGAGCAGGGCCAGGCTGCAGGGAGTGGGCCAGGAGCAGGGCCAGGCTGCAGGGTCAGCGCCAGGAGCAGGGCCAGGCTGCAGGGAGTGGGCCAGGAGCAGGGCCAGGCTGCAGGGTCAGCGCCAGGAGCAGGGCCAGGCTGCAGGGAGTGGGCCAGGAGCAGGGCCAGGCTGCAGGGTCAGCCCCAGGAGCAGGGCCAGGCTGCAGGGTCAGCCCCAGGAGCAGGGCCAGGCTGCAGGGTCAGCCCCAGGAGCAGGGCCAGGCTGCAGGGTCAGCCCCAGGAGCAGGGCCAGGCTGCATGGAGTGGGCCAGGAACAGGGCCAGGCTGCAGCGTCAGCCCCAGGAGCAGGGCCAGGCTGCAGGATCAGCCCCAGGAGCAGGGCCAGGCTGCAGGGTCAGCCCCAGGAGCAGGGCCAGGCTACAGGGTCAGCCCCAGGAGCAGGGCCAGGCTGCAGGGTCAGCCCCAGGAGCAGGGCCAGGCTGCAGGGTCAGCCCCAGGAGCAGGGCCAGGCTGCAGGGTCAGCCCCAGGAGCAGGGCCAGGCTGCAGGGTCAGCCCCAGGAGCAGGGCCAGGCTGCAGGGTCAGCCCCAGGAGCAGGGCCAGGCTGCAGGGTCAGCCCCAGGAGCAGGGCCAGGCTGCAGGGTCAGCCCCAGGAGCAGGGCCAGGCTGCATGGAGTGGGCCAGGAACAGGGCCAGGCTGCAGCGTCAGCCCCAGGAGCAGGGCCAGGCTGCAGGATCAGCCCCAGGAGCAGGGCCAGGCTGCAGGGCCAGGCTGCAGGGTCAGCCCCAGGAGCAGGGCCAGGCTGCAGGGTAGGCCAGCAGGGGGGGGTGTGGGGGCCAATGCGCACCTTGCTTTTCAGATGACTGCCTTGCTGCCCTCCTCGGAGAGGTGGCAGAACGGCCGGAGGTGCTGATTCCAGGAATGGGGGGAGGAGGCCCCCCCCCCCCCCCCCATGGTGAAATGTGCCTGGGAGGAGGTGGCGGGGGTGGTGAGCTCCCGCGATGTGGTGCGATGCACCTGGATCCAGTGCCTCAAGCGCTTCAATGACCTGTTGCGCTCTGGAAGGGTGAGCACCATGTTGGCATTGGGCATTTAACCCAGGCTTAGCCTTTGAGGACCCCCCCCAAGTCTCACTGTCATGACTGCATTGAATCATGTTGGGTATTTCTCATACGCTGGGTGGGAGATAGTGCCCATGCTTACATCAGCCTGAGTGGTTCATGAGGAGAGGAGTTCTCCTCCTCACCATGTGTTGCTCTTAGTCGCACATGACTAGTCTGGGGGCAACCTGCAGGGGAGGCAGCTGGGCGCATACTCAGAACTCCAACACATGTCCTATTCACGGTGATGAGATTGTGGAAGGGGAGCCTCAGGGTGTCATGGCCAAGAACCACCTGCTGCCCTCGACGCCGCACCTAGTTGTGCCTCCTTGCCATGGGAGCAAATACCGTGTGGTTCCTAAAGTGAGGGACACAGAATGTGTCCAAGGGCCCGTTGGGGGGGTGTTGGGAGCAGGTGTACTATCTTTGTGTGACTGATTAGCAGTAGCGGGGAGAGGAGGCACAGGAGGCCTGATATGGGTCACTGTGGTTGGGGTGTGGTGTGCATGTGCAGAGTCCATGTGCAAATTGCCGCAATGAATGATGTTCTCTGTTTCCCAGGATAGGAATGCTCACAATGTCTCTGAGCGTTCGAGGGCTGGAGGCGGCCAGGCCCAGCTGATGATGTTAAGCCGATTCGAGCAGGAGGCCCTGGAGCCTGAGAGACACCATGTACCCAGGTCAACTGGTGTCAGTGAGGGTGGGGTGGGACAGCCAGGTATTTGAGGCCAACAGTGAGATCCACTATGTCCTCCCAACATCCATAGCACTGATGATTGTTTAATTTGTTAATGTTGCAACGTTGCTCGGTCACAGAGTGATAGAGTCAGAGGTGTGGATCATAGAAAAAGGTCCTTTGGCCCCTCGAGGTTGCACGCGTCAAACACCTTCCTAAATTCCCTAATCCCATTTCCCAGCACTATCCCCATGGCCTTGTGTGCCATGGCATCACAACTGCACATCCAAATACTTCTTACATGTTAGGAGGGTTTCTGCATCCACCACCCTTTCAGGCAGTGTGTTCCACATTCCCAACACACTCTGTGTGCAAAAGTTCCTCATCACATCCCCTGTAAACCTTCTGCCCCTTACCTTAAATCAATGCCACCTGGTTATTGATCTGCCAAGGGGAAAAGTTCCTTTCTGTCAGCCCTAACTATGCCCCTCATAATGTTATAAACCTCAATAATGTCACCCCTCAATCTCCTCTGCTCCAGGGGAAATATCCCCAGTCTCTGCTATGTCTCCTCATAAGTCAAACTCTCCAGCCCAGCCAGCATCCTGGTCAGCGACCTCTGCACTCTCTCCACTCCAATCACATCCCTCCCGTGAAGCACATTTCACAGCTGCACGCAGAACTCTAGCTGTGGCCTAGGCAGCGTTTTCTACACTTGCAACATGACCTCCCTGTTCCGATATTCTATTCCTCGGATAATAAAGACAAGTATGGCATTTACCTTCTTAAACACCTTATGTACCTGTCCCGCTACCTTAAGGGACCTGTCGACATGCCCAGCAAGGTCCCTCTGATCCTCCTTACTTTCCACGGTCCTACAATTCCTCGTGTGTTCCCGTACCTTGTTTCTCCTGCTCACACTTATCCACATTACATTCCATTTGGCATTTCTTCGGCCATCTGACCAGCCCGTCTGTATCCACCTCTAATGTAAGGATATCCTCCTTACTATTTGCCACCCCACCAATATTTGTGTCCATAGGTTCTGGAAGGTTGAGTACATTATGAGCCAGGGGGAAAGGGATGAAGTGTGTCACTGTGTGGACGCTAACTGATCCACTGTCCTTGTTGTTCATTTCAGCATCATCAGAGCCTGTCCACCAGGAGCAATTCCAGATGCCCCCTCTCACACCCGAGGGCCCTCAACTGTCACCTGCGTCACACCATCTCTGCCAGGCAGGCACCAGCGCAGATACTAGCACCTCGGAGGGCATTGCAACATCGGCTAGTGTCCCGGGGCACAGCGGTGAGGGCACTTCACAATCGCTGGAGGAGCTGGCAGAGACAGAGAGTGCCCATGGCGCCAGCAGCCGGAGGACTGCAGGGGACCAGGCACATGCTCAGTCGGTGCCTGATGATGAGCCTCTGGAGTTGTCCGCGACGCAGCAGCTGCAGGAAATGTGTGTGGGGGAACCTGGGTGTAATACATGAGGCTGTGCTTGGCTTGGTGTCCGTGGTGGAGGAGTCTACACATAGCATCGCCGAAGCAATGAGCCTCATGTCCGAGTGCCATGCTTCCTCCATGGAGAGAGTGGCGACTCTCGTGGAGAGGGGCTTCCAGGAGAACAAGCAGCTTCTCCTGGGGTTACGCTCGGACCTGCAGCCCTCACAGTGCCAGTGGCCACAGCTGGTCACTGCCAATGTGGGAGATGGTGTGGGCTTCAAGCTTCCCAACTCGGTGCCCATCCATCGAGGGTGAGCAGGGAGGTCCGGGGCGACCTTACATCGGTGCAGCAGCTGCCTGTCGTCTCTGTGGGCTCCTCTCAGGGCGCTCCGGATGAGGGCGGCAGCTCCTCCGCCCCTCTGCCAGTGATCGTAGCATCCGATGAGGCTGCGACGACTGGGGAGATGCCAGCTGTGTAACTGGCAGCTCCCTCCCAGGCAGGGCCAGCACAGGCTCCACGGGCCAGAGGACGCCCGCCAAGGTCATCGAGGCCAACAGGACAGCAGAGTCAGCAGGCTGGCTCAGATACCACTCCCAGCGATGGGGCAGCACCAAAATGCAGCACCCGTAAACATAAGCATAAGGCACATTAGACACTGCACGGGTATGTCACTGGGGATTTCATGTTGGCCTGAGATTAGGGAATTTATATTTGTTTCTATTTGAATAACATTTTGTTTTGACTCTGTGAGAACTTCTGATGGTGAAAATTAAAACCAGATGTGTTACCATGGCTGAGGGCAGCTCCTTTGTGCTGCATTTGTATGTTTTACAGACATGTCTTGAGTGTTTGAGTGGACATTGAAGTTTATGTCCAAAGCCCTTAGTTGCAGATGGTGACCTGGCAGATTTCGCACTGAGGTGCCGAGTATGGATGCGCCAGGCAAGGCTTGTCCTGCTGATCCATCTGTGGTGTGTTAGCTGAAGGTTTGTTGGATTAAAGCCTCCCGGGTGTCCCTGCCTCCCTGGGGTATGCCCGGGTCAGCGTCTACCCCCTCAGCATTTCCCTGTGTGTGCTCATCCTCGGACTCACTGCTGGACTCATCGTGTGCAGCTGCAGACACTGCGTCAATGTCTTCATCGTTCACAGCGTCCCCCCTTTCCAGCGCAAGATTGTGCAGAGCGCAGCATGTAACCACTATCACCGAGACACGATCTGGGGGGTACTGGAGTGAGCCCTCTGAGCGGTCCAGGCATCGGAAGCGCATCTTGAGAAGACCGATGGCTCTCTCCACCACAGCCCTTGTGGTGCCGTGGCTCCTATTGTACCGCTGCTCAGCTTCTGTTCTTGGATGCTGGAGAGGCGTCATGAGCCACCTTCTGAGGGGATAGCCCTTGTCACCCAGCAGCCATCCATCCAGCCGGGCTGGAGCACTGAAGATCCCCGGCACCTGGGAGTGTCTGAGGATGTAGGCGTCATGGGAGCTGCCTGGGTACCTTGCACAGACTTGTAGAATCTGCATCCTGTGATCACACACTTTCTGCACGTTCATGGAAAGCCCTTCCTGTTGACGAAGGCACCGGGCTCACCTGCTGGCACCTTGATAGCCACGTGTACAGACTATAGCACCCTGGACACGGGGGAAGCCAGCAATGGCCGCAAAGCCTCTGGCTCACTGTGTCTGGCTGGCCTGGTCGCAGCGGAAGTGGATGAAGGTCAATGCCCGTCTGAACAGAGCGTCTGTAACCTGCTTGACACAAGTGTGGACAGCTGATTGGGAGACACCGCAAAGATCACCCACCGAGCCCTGGAAGGAGCTAGAGGCATAGAAGTGGAGGGCAACTGTGACCTATAGAGCCACTGGCATGGGGTGTCCACCCACACAGTTAGGGGAGATCTCAGGGCCAATCATCTGACAGATATAGTTGACTGTCTCCCTTGAGAGACGGAGCCTCCTTTGGCACTGCACCTCAGTTATACTGAGGTAGCTGCATCGCCGCCTGTAAACCCTGGCAGCAGGATAGTGGTGTCTTCTGCGGCCCCTTGCATCTTGGACAGCCTCTTGGCCCTGCGCCCCTTGTGCCTGCGCCTGGCCTCCCAAAGGTGGCTCCCCTGGAGGCTGATTGTCCACTCCTGGCCTCCTCCTTATTCTATCCCTCCCTTATTCCTCAGAGGAGCTGCCTCCAGTGGACTTGTCAGAACCCATACCCCCAGGCTAAATGGAGGCCTCCGGAAAGCTGCAGGCCCGAGAAAGATTCCTGACTGAAGAGAGCTTTCCTGAAGTTGCAAAGGACAGAGAAAGCTGCTGGAACTCGTTCTGAACTGCTACAGATCACACAGGCAAGTTTAAAAAACTTTCTGCAATAAATACTCACAGACCAGATTCACGACCCCACTGAACCCTCATATCCCGCCCGTGGATGAGTTTTGTTAAAAAGTCTCTTACCCGCCTGCCCGTTGTGCAAACCAGAAGATCGCACGGGCGCCTGAAAATCGCCATCGATTGACGATTTAAGGGTCTTAACAAGCCTGTAATTAATGGCGGGGACGCGTCGAACTTCATTGCACGCCCTCCCAGCGAAATATCGCGATGGCGCGCAGTAACAGGGCCCAACCCCCTGCACGTCAAACAGAAAACTCTGCCCAAGGTTTCCTTTCATTATCACTGAAATCATGTGTCTGATGGTCCCCATGGTGTTCACATTCCTGAAGAGGAATTCCCTCCCCCTAATATGTGTAACCTGATTTTTAAAAATTCATTCGAGGGATGTGGGTCTTCGCTGGCTGGGCCAGCATTTATTGCCCATCCCTAATTGCCCCTTGAGAAGGTGGTGGTGAGCTGCCTTCTTGAACCGCTGCAGTCCAGGTGTTGCTGGTGCAGGGTTTGATGATTTGTTAAAAGGAGGGAGCATTACTGTTTGTCTGATAGAATAGTGTCTGCAGCACAGAACCAGCTTCACACTCTGACCTTCTGCTCCTCATTGAGTGAACATTTGCTTCAGTTTAATGTTAGGACTGTTAACACTGATAACAAAAGCTGCTAGTTTTGTTCAATGTGTTCGACATTTATGGTTCCCATTATTGGTGACAGTCCTGTAGCACGTGTATATTTCACAGAAAACCCACAATGCGTTAGGTTTGTCAGCCTTTGAGTTAACTTTCTTTTCATGTGTTGTTGTCTGAGCTAGTTGGATTACTGTGCCAGATCAAAACTTGAAGATGTGGAGAAAAGGTTTAGCGGAATCGTAGCATTCCATCGAGTATGTGTGCTGAGAGACGGGGCAATTGAGAATCAGGGAGTTGACTAAATCGCATTACAATGGCCCACAGCTCTTCCAAGGCAGAGGGGCCATACCTGTGAGGTATACCAGGAGATGCGCCGAGGGACCCTCAGAAGTCCTCAGGCAAGGGGACTTCCCAGGAATTGCCTGGGAAGTTCAAACTTCCGTTCAAACCCTGTATTGGGAACCATCCAATTTAAATCACAGACTTCAGACAGTCCTGTCTCACTGAGCAGGATAGTTACCAGTTAGAAGAATTAAAATCACTTCTAACTCTTGGGTAACTACGGTATTGAACCCTCCTATGATCCCCCGTTAGACCCCTCAATTACTCCCCCGGCTTCCCCCCCAGCCCCCTGACTACATCCCTCAAACCCACCAACTACATCCCTTGTTATGGAACAGCGGATGGTAAATGCTGAGCTGCTCAAATCCAAGGGAAACTTGAAACTGCTCCCACAACTGTTTTGTAATTTATATTTTTGTTTCGAGATGTGAATTCAATAGTAATAAGTCAACCAAGTCTTAGAGGTCTTTTACAAGACTCAATTAAACATCTATTAATAAAGTAAAAGATTTTAAGCACATACATAGATCTACAAATCGCTACTATGATAACTCCTAGCTCCCATAATTAATCCAACTCCCAGTTACACTTCCATTAAGGCAGCAGTAAAAACAAAATAGATTTTAACAGACCCAGGCAAAGCACACGATGCCCTGGACAGGGATATTCACAGTGAATTCTCTTAGCTTCAGTTCCTATAGGCAGCAGTTTGGTACATAGAGGCTGGAGGCTTTTCACACTTGTTAGATCGTAGAATGCCTTCCTCCTTACACATAACCTCATCTCCTTTATACATGTTTCACCCTTTTTAATATAAATTTCATTGTTCCAATGTGACTTTGCAACTTTGCTTTTACTATAACATAAATCTTTCATAATGCTCATATTATGAGTAATCATTGGGAAAAATAAACACATTGTTTGGCTTAGCCTCTGCTGGCTAGGTGTAACATCTTACCATCTCTTTGAAATTCAAACTAATCTAATTTAACTAAAAATGTAAATGTTCTTCACACCTCACATTCTAAAATTTCAGCCATGTTTATGTATTTAGCATTTCAAACCTAGTTTCCTTTCGGATACATCAAAGTACCCAGACCAGCAGTCAATTAAAACCCACACACACACAACCCCACACAGAAGTTAATCCAAACCCCACTATTAACCTACCTTTATAACAAATCACAATAACATTATGAAAATTATTATATTTTCATGACATCTCTTAAACCCCCGACTACCCCAACCCCCAACTACCCGCACCCCAAGGCTACCCTCCCGGCAACACCCATCCCCCAACTACCCCTCCCAAACCCAGCTACTTCTCCCAAACCCAACTACCTCTCCCAACTCCCTGACTACCAACCCCCAACCCTCCGACCAAATAACTCCAACCCCCTCGGAAGATTCGGCTCAAGATTAGGGACATGAGTCAACCATCTGGACCAGGAGTTATTTACTTTGGTAGTAAAAACAGAATGGTGGAGTATTATTTAAATGGTGATAGATTGGGAAATGTTGATGTACAAAGGGACCTGGGTGTCCTTGTACACCAGTCACTGAAAGCAAGCATGCAGGTGCAGCCAGCAGTTAGGAAGG
Organism: Cetorhinus maximus; assembly: GCF_964194155.1. Taxonomy (NCBI): domain Eukaryota; kingdom Metazoa; phylum Chordata; class Chondrichthyes; order Lamniformes; family Cetorhinidae; genus Cetorhinus; species Cetorhinus maximus. The sequence goes on from NC_135892.1 coordinate 114,822,792, forward strand.
CAAATGGTATGTTGGCCTTCATTGTGAGAGGACTTGAGTACAGGAGCAAGGATGTCTTACTGCAGCTGTTCAGGGCCTTGGTGAGACCACACCTGGAGTATTGTGTGCAGTTTTGGTCTACTTCCCTAAGGAAGGATATACTTGCCATAGAGGGAGTGCAGCGAATGTTCACCAGGCTGATTCCTGGGATGACAGGATTGTCGTATGAGGAGAGATTGGGCCGACTAGGCCCTGTATTCACTGGAGTTTAGAAGAATGAGTGGGGATCTCATTGATCCATAAATTCTGACAGAGATGGACAGACTGGATGCAGGGATGATGTTTCCTCTGGCTGAGGGGTCTAGAACAAGGGGTCACAGTCTCAGGATACGGGGTAGACCATTTAGGACTGAGATGAGGAGAAACTTCTTCACTCAGAGGGTGGTGAACCTGTGGAATTCTCTATCACAGAGGCTGTGGAGGCCAAGTCACTGAATATATTTAAGAAGGAAATAGATAGATTTCTGGACTGTAAAGGCATCAGGGGTTATGGGGAGAGTCCAGGGGTATGGGTGGATCAGCCATGATCGTATTGAATGGCGGAGCAGAGTAGGTCATTCGGTCATTCTTGCTGAATTTCTAAGACGATGTTGTCTGGAAAGTTTTTGAAGTCACATTGGGGCCAATTTTAAGGGACAGAGTGGCTCTGATATTGACATGGTCATGAGATCGCAGTGATAGCATAGAGGGGCACATAGGAATCCATCAAGGAAGGTTTAGTAAATTCTCTAATCTGACTGGAGAAAGGAACAGCTGCTGGATTAATGACATGTAACCACCCACGTTTTATGTCAGCACCTCAGCTGCGTTTGGTGTGTTGTGGTAGAATGTATCAAAAGGGAGAGGCTTTCCTCCCACTGGGAGGTTGGAATGTCTGGAACGAGGTGGATAAATGGAGATAAGGTACAGATCAGCTATAAACTATTTGGGAGAATGGGTTTGATGGGCTGGTCCTGTCGATTAGAGAGTATTTTCTGAGTAAAGAGCTCAATTCACACAGACATCAGCCTAGGTTTACAGTATAATTGATTTGATGTCTACATTTGTGTTATTTCACTTATGTGCTTCCTTCCGATCATAGGTTGGAACTGATTTGGCCACTGAAACAGTTTATACCAAAGTATCACCCCTCAGTGATGTGCTAAGGGTGTGCTTTACTGTCAGAGGTGCTGTCTTTTGGATGAGATGTTTGACCAAACTCCTGTCTGCCTTCTCTGGTGGACATAATAGATCCCATGACACTCTATCGAAGAAGAGTAGGGGAGTTCTCCCCAATGCCCTGACCAATATTTATCCCTCAATCCACGTCACTAAAATCTGGTCATTATCGCTTTGCTGTTTGTGGGAACTTGCTATATGCAAATTATCTGCCTCGTTTCCTACACGACAACAGTGACAACACTTCAAAAAAGTCCTTCATTGGCTGTAAAGTGTTTGAGATTCCTGAGGATGTGATAGGTGCTACTTAAATACAGGTTCCTTCTTTTGATGAAAGGTACACTCCTGGTACATTGATGTGTTTCAGAATCTCCCTACCTACCTAGTTTTCAGTAGATTTCAGGAGTCTTAAGCAGGGAATTGATTTCCACCTGGTGTCACACAAAGTGCTTGTTGCCTTTGACAGAATATTGCATGCCTACATGGTGGATGTTTTAGTTAATTGTTTTGACTCGAAAAGAGTTACATGGTGGATGTGCTCCTCAAAATGGGGTTTGGGGAGGGAATCCACAACTGGATCCGACTGCTCTACACTAACATCAGTAGTGCAGTCTCAATCAATGGGTAGAGGTGTCAGCTGTGGCTCAGTCCATAGCACCCTCGCCTTTGAATCAGAAGGTTGTGGGTTCATGTCCCACTCCCGGAAACCAAGAACTGTGATTGTACTCAAAAGAGTTGCAATCTGTGACTGTTGATAACTCAATCAATGGGTGGGAATCAGAAAGCTTTCCAATTAAATCTGGAGTCAGGCAGGGCTGCCCTCGTTCCCCTGTCCTGTTTGTGTGTTGCATAGAACCCTTTGCTGAGTCCATCAGCAAGGATCTGGGCATAAGAGGAGTGACAAAGAAGAACAAAGAGCAAAGAAAAGTATAGTGCAGGAACAGGCCATTCAGCTCTCCAAGCCTGCGCTGATCATATTGCCCGTCAACTAAAACATTTTGCACTTCCGGGGTCCGTATCCCTCTATTCCCATCCTATTCATGTATTTGTCAAGCTGCCTCTTAAACACCACTATCGTACCTGCTTCCACTACCTCCTCTGGCAGCGAATTCCAGACACTCACTACCCTCTGCGTAAAAAACTTGCCCCGCACATCTCCTCTATAGTTTTCTCCTCTCACCTTAAATCTATGTCCCCTAGTAATTGACTCTTCCACCCTGGGAAAAAGCTTCTGACTATCTACTCTGTCCATGCCACTCATAATTTTGTAAACTTTGTAAACTTCTGTAAACTTCTATGATGATCCCAGGCAGTGGAGGCACTCAGGTCAAAGCCTCCCTGTACATGGATGATGTCGCCGTCTTCTGCTCGGATCCGCTGTCGGTGCGCAGACTGATCCACATCTGCGACCAGTTCGAACTGGCCTCGGGAGCCAAAGTAAATCGTGGGAAGAGCGAGGCCATGTTCTTTGGGAACTGGGCTGACCGATCCTTTGTCCCCTTCACCGTCAGGGCTGACGGCCTGAAGATGCTGGGGATATGGTTCGGAGGGACCGGGGCATGTGTTAGAAACTGGAAGGAGCGAATGTCTATGGTGCAAAGGAAACTGGGCATGTGGGAGCGACGCTCCCTCTCCATTGCGGGCAAGAACCTGGTCATCAGGTGTGAGGCACTCTCACTGTTGCTGTACGTGGCGCAGGTCTGGCCCATTCCACACTCCTTCGTGGTGGCGATCACCCGAGCCATATTTCGCTTTATCTGGAGGTCGAAAATGGATCGTGTCCGCAGGGACGCGATGTACAAGCCTCTAGATAAAGGGGGAAAAAACGTGCCCAACATCGCCCTCATACTGATGGCCACCTTTGTGTGTGGCTGCATCAAGCAGTGCGTAGACCCTCAGTACGCAAACACCAAGTGTCACTACGTGCTGAGGTTCTACCTGTCCCCGGTGTTGCGAAGGATGGGTCTGGCCACGCTGCCGCGGAACGCTCCAAGTAGTTGGACCGTGCCGTACCACCTGTCCCTGGTGGAAAAATTTATGCATAAAAACACCTTTGACCACAAGTCCATCAGGCAGTGGTCGGCACGTAACGTCCTAGAGGCCCTGAGGGAAAAGGAGAGGGTGGACCCTGTGGGATGGTTCCCTGAGCAGACTGTCAAAGTCATTTGGCAGAATGCCTCATCGCCAGAACTTTCCAACAAGCACCAAGACGTGGCTTGGCTGGTGGTGAGAAAGGCCCTCCCCGTCAGATCCTTCCTACACGCCAGGAGTCTCACCCCCTCTGCACGTTGCCCTCGAGGTGGCTGTGGTGGGGAAGAGACCGTTGTTCACCTCCTTGTGGATTGTGCCTTTGTAAAGAAAGTCTGGAGAGAGATGCAGTGGTTGCTGTCGAGGTTCATCCCGAGCAGTTCTGTGACACAGGACTCTGTGCTCTACGGGCTGTTCCCAGGGACACACACCGAGACAAACACCAACTGCAGCTGGAGGATCATCAACTCGGTGAAAGACGCTCTTTGGTCTGCCCGAAACTTGTTGGTCTTCCAGTGCAAAGAGTTGTCCCCGACCGAGTGTTGCAGACTGGCACATTCCAAGGTCCAGGACTATGTGCTGAGGGACGCACTAAGGCTTGGGGCACCCACTGCAAAGGCGCAATGGGGAAGGGTCACTGTCTAAGACCTTTCTGCCATAGTGCACCGAGGGACTGGGAAAGGGATAGACCCCTCGGCATGGCTCACAATGAATGGACGTAGTGAATACTAAATGTATCATCATTGTATTGAAGCACCACAGAGTGCAACATCATGTATGTTGATAGTGCAATGGGATTGGAGTTGTCTGACTGTCCGTAATGACCATGTTGAAATGTCTGTAATATTCATTGATTGTATTGAAGCACCTCACAATCCATGTGTAAAAGTTGAATCTGATTGTACTTTTCGTGATGATGATTTAGAAATGTTTTGTAATGTTCTTCCAGATATTTTATGAATAAAGTATATTTTTCCAAAAAAAAGTGCATGGAGACTCTCCTTGGGCGTATGACTCACACGGAATGTGTGCAGTGAATATTACAGGTGTTACAATTGTGTTGAAGCACCTCAGAGTGTAACATGATCTCTGTGGACACCTTAAATACCATTGCACTGTCTGTTATGACCATGTTGAAATGTCTGTCATGTTCCTTGATCATACTGAAGCAGCTTTGGATGCCACATGATCTAGGTGGAAAACTCAAATCTGATTGTGCTTTCTAGTGACGGCCATTTGGAAATGTTTTGTAATGTTCTTCCAGAAGTTTTATGAATAAAGTATATTTTTGCAAAAAAAACTCTACAAAGTTCAGGGAGACAGCCAGTCACCAGATCATTAAGTTTCCAATGATTTAAGTACATTTTAGGATGATGAAAGGGACAGGGTCTCCTGCTCTGCTGTGTTGGCTATCAGACTTGCCCTTGCACATCAACTGCCCCCAACAGTTGCCAAGCTAAACTAAAGCCCTTGAGGTTGATGTGTGATCTTGCCCCTCACAATGGCTGTTTCTTACTTCCTCTTTAATGCTTTGAAGTCACTATTGGTTAGAAAGTTTTGCAGTTTCATTTTGACACATTGCACACTTGGACACACCACAGCATGCGGACCAACGTTCTGTAAAATAATCGCCCAAGATGATCATTATTATCCTGGTTGTCACCTTGATACCGACCCTCTCTGCTGGTGTCGGTAAGTACAGTTTGATTTTACCTAAGTGGATGTTGCACTGGTTTGTGTTACTAACCATGGTTGTGGGTCTTACGGTGTCTTGAGAAGGTTTTTTCAGCCCGATGGTTAAACACTCAGACTATATCTGTGTGTGTGTGTCAGACAGATAGTTCGTTAAAGAGGTGCTTGCATTTTAACGATGAATAGTAGTAGTGTGTTTACATGGTGGTCTTGTTAATATAGATCACATGCTAACCGTGTTGTATTGCGACTATTCTAATCGTTAAGATAAAAGCAAAAAAAAACTGCGGGTGCTGGAAATCCAAAACAAAAACAAAAATACCTGGAAAAACTCAGCAGGTCTGACAGCATCTGTGCAGAGAGGAACACAGTTAACGTTTCGAGTCCGAATGCTGCCAGACTTGGCTGAGTTTTTCCAGGTATTTTTGTTTTTATTCCAATCGCTAAATCAGTGAGGAAATTGCCAATAGGTGAAGGGATTTGATGGGGTGAATGTGGAGACTTGTGGGTCACTCTAGAATAAAGGGGCCACGAATATGAAATAACCACGAGCAGCTCAGGGACACAGGGATCGGTAGCTCACTGTAGCCGGGGATTGCTGAAACCAGTGGAGGGGACGTGTGAAAAGGGGAGGTTTGCTGTCTTTGTGAGGGTGGGGGAAATAAGAGCGGGAGGCTGTTGTGGAGTGTGAGGACACCAGCATAGACCCGCTGGGCCGAATGGCCTTTTCACATGCTGGAGATTCAACGGAATCAAATTCCACGTTATTGTTTGAACAAACCAGGACAATAGTTGAGTATAAAAAACAAAAAAACTACTGCGGATGCTGGAAATCCAAAACAAAAACAGAATTACCTGCTGAGTTTTTCCAGGTAATTCTGTTTTTGCAATGGTTGAGTATCATAGCAAATGCTCAAAACAGAACAAAGAGATACATTGGGAAGTTCAATTAACCTATAACATCCAAATCGAGACTGGATTAGATAAACGAATGGAGGTAAACGTGTTGAAGGGTCAGGGGAAGAGGGTGGGTAAATCAAAAAGCGTTTGCTGACGGCGAGATCAAGGACGATTATGAACTGGTTGAGTTAATAACCTTGTAACTTGTGTGTGATCCTGTGCGAGAACATGAACTTTCCAATCAGTGGGAAAAGATCCTATTGGCTTTTATAACATCAATGAATTTGTGAAGGGGATTGGACTAAGGGGATTGGGACTAAGGGGATAGCTGTTTCAGACAGAGGCTACAAACACAGTGGGTTCAATAGGCCACTATCTGCACTCTTAACATTCTGAAATTCTAAAAAGGGAGGATTAGCTGAATTACCTCCACAAAACCAGCAACGCCTGACAATGGTTTTATAACAACACAAAAATAGATGTAAATATTCTGGGACAGGGAGGTGAAGTTTGGGTTTCAAAGTGCCGTGAACTTTTGAGAAACCTAAACACAATATTCCATCACTTATTCCCAACTAAAAATAAATTCAGCTGCACTAAAAATAAATTCAGCTGCACAAAAAACTCAAGCGGCTTTGATAAATCTGTGTTGAGAAACTACAGAAGGAAAATGTAAGGGTTAGAGACAGAAGAGTTCATAACTGGAAAATACTGTTTTTAATTTCACACGGATAGGATACATAGGAGCAGGAGTAGGCCATTCGGCCCCTCGAGCCTGCTCTGCCATTCAATAAAATCATGACTGACTCCCATGATTTATCTATCAAAAATCTGTAACTCTGCCTTGAATCAATTCAAAGACTCAGTCTCCACCACTTTCTGGGGAAGAGAATTCCATACAGCAATGACCCCCTTAGGAGAAACAAAATCCACATCTCTGCCTTTAAACTGTGTCCCCCAGTTCTAGTCTCCCCCCCACAAGAGGAAACATTCTCCAGGTACCCACCCTGTCAACTTCCCTCAGGATCTTATATGTTTCAATAAGATCACCTCTCATTCTTCTGAATTACATTTTGAAACCGCCTATAATAAACTTCACACCATAAATCAGGATCATACAATGACCTTGCATTATTTCCCAACACACCATCTGACTATTATCTAAACATTCAGAGTATTGCACCTTGTAAACACAGCTACAGTCTATACAGAGTAATACACCAAGTAACTGATCGAATCACCTCACAGCACAGAGGAAAGCCATTTGGCCTGCTGGGTGTCAGCACTTTGTAAGATCCATCCAATTAGTCCCACACACACTGCATTTTCCTGAGAGCCTTGCAAATCCTTCCTCATCAGGTATATATACAAACTCAGCTCCTGACCTCATTACAGCCTTGGTTCAAACATGGACAAAAGAGCTGAACTCCAGAAGTGAGGTGCGAGTGACGGCCCTTGACATCAAGGCAGCATTTGACCGAGTGTGGCATCAAGGAGCCCTAGCAAAACTGGAGTCAATGGGAATTGGGGGGAAACTCTCTGCTGGTCGGAGTCATACCTAGCACAAAGGAAGATGATTGAGGTTGTTGGAGGTCAATCATCTCAGTTCCAGGAGTTCCTCAGGCCCAACCATCTTCAGCTTTTTTTTATTCATTCATGGAATGTGAGTGTCACTGGCTGGGCCAGCATTTATTGCCCATCCCTAATTGCCCTTGGTCAAAGAGCATTTAAAATACCAACCACATTGCTGTGGGTCTGGAGCCACATGTAGGCCAGACTAGCAGATTTCCTTCCCTAAAGGACATTAGTGAACCAGATGGGTTTTTACAACAATCACTTCATGGTTATCATCAGAATCTCAATTCCAGATTTTATTGAATTCAATTTTCACCATCTGCTGTTGTGAGATTTGACCCCAAGTCCCCAGAGGATTAACCTGGGTCTCTGAAATACCAGCTTAGTGACAATACCACTACACCACCACCTTCCCCTTCCTTCCTTCCTGCTATCATGAGGTCAGAAGTGGGGCACTTGCTGTTGATTGACATTGAAGTAGCCTGGGATGGCAGGTAACAAAATCTGTACAACATCCAGGCTTGGTCTAATAAGCAGCAAAGAGCATTTGTGCCTTGCAAGTGCCCCCTGTAGCAAGGACCATCTTTAAAACGGGAGAGTCTAACCATCTGCCCTTGACATTCAGTCGTGTTACTGTTGCTGAATCCCACACTGTCAACATCCTGGGGGTTACCATTGATCAGAAAGTGAACTGAAGCAGCCATACAAATACTGTGACTACAAGAGGGGAGGCAGTGGTGTAGTGGCATTGTCACTGCTCTAGTAATCTAGAGACCTAGGGTAATATCTCTGGTGGACCTGGGTTCAAATCACACCATGGGAAATCTGGAATTAAAAGTCTAATGATGACCTGAAACCATTGCTGATTGTTATAAAAAGTCAACTGGTTCACATTAGGGAATATTTGGCCTACATATGACTCCAGAGCCCAGCAGTGTGACTGACTCTTAAATAGCCTAGCAAGCCACTCCCTTCTTAAGGGCAATTCAGATGGTAATAAATGTTGGCCTAGCCAGAGATACCCCCATCCCATGAATGAATTTTTTAAAAAAAGACGCAAGTCAGAGGTTAGGAATTCTGCGGTGAGTAACTCACCTCCTGACTCCGCAAAGCCTGTCCACCATCTACAAGGCACAAGTCAGGAGTGTGATGGAATACTCTCTATTTGCCTGGATGAGCGCAGCTCCAACAACACTCAAGAAGCTCAACACTATCCAGGACAAAGAAGCCCACTTGATTGGCACCCCATCCACAAACATTCATTCCCTCCACCACCGATGCACAGTAGCAGAAGTGTGTGTACCATCTACAAGATACACTGCAGCAACTCACCAAGGCTCCTTCGACAGCACCGTCAAAATCAGAGAGTGCTGCCGCCCAAAAGTACAAGGGTAGCAGAAACATGGGAACACCAACACCTGGAAGTTCCCCTCCAAGTCACTCACCATCCGGACTTGGAAATATATCACCGTTCCTTCACTGTCGCTGGATCAAAATCCTGGAACTCCCTCCCTAACAGCACTGTGGGTGTACCTACACCGGGCCGCAGTGGCTCAAGAAGGCAGCTCACCACCACCTTCTCAAGGGGCAATTAGGGGTGGGCAATAAATGCTGGGCTTGCCAGAAATGCCCACATCCTATGAACCAATATAAAAAAGACCCCTCAAGATGCAGTTTGTTTATCGGATAATGGGCAATTGGCCACAGTTCAATCCATTGGGACAATAAAGTAATCAGTGCAGCATCACAACTTACAGCAACCAGCACGGCAACACCAATTAATGGAGGCTCTTTATTACAAAATGATACAGCACAGATAAAGGCCATTCTGTCCATCATTCCTGTGCTGGCTCTTGGAAATCTATTCATCTAATACCAATCACCCTGTTATTTCCCAAAGTCCTTCAAAAATTGTCCTTTTATACAGAATTACAATGAATTACATTAAAAATACAATAGAGAATCAGGTCACTTTACCCAACTAATTTGCAGTTTCTTTACTCGCTCATGAGACGTGGGCGTTGTGAACAATGGCAGCATTTATTGCCCATCCCTAAGTTGCCCCTAAACCATGGTCCTGTAGTCCATCCCTATTCAATTCCCTCTTGAAAGTGACTGGGTGGATGAAGGTGAACTGGTTGGTAAATGGCGAGGAGCTGCTGATCAGACAGGTGGTGAGGTTGGGAGTTTAACTGCAGTAAATGGGCTTCTCTCTGAGGAGGAAACTGCGTTGGGCTGGGCAGTTTATAATGTTGAATTTTTAGACAGTACAGAGGGTGATGTCAGATGGAGAAACCTAATTATATTTCTTACATCTCATTCAAATGAGAGTAAATGATGCAAACATGCTCTTTTCCAAATTCTTCTTTTCTGTATTCCAGAGGTTGTATAAAATGTTAATATTCCAGTTTCAATGTTACTTTTGATTATTTTCAGTTCTATTTATTTTCCAGCTAGAGTACAGAAACCAGTGCTGGTTCAGTCCCCGCCAGTGCACAGTGTGAGAGTGGGTTGGACAGTGAGTTTCCAGTGTGTCATGGGGAATGCCAACGTCAGCCAAATTACTGTCACCTGGTACAAGGCCCAGCCTGGATCAAGCAGAGAGTTGCTGATCACACATGATGCTCGGAACAATGTTCACCATTACCCGGGTGTTACATCACGCTTTCAACCTTCTAGGGATGTCACCAATAACAGCTACGTACTGACCATTACAGGCGTGGAACCCAGTGACGTTGCTGTCTACATTTGCAGTGTGCAGGGATCAAGCTATGGAGCAGGGACCCTGCTGAATGTAACCAGTAAGTAAATCTTAGCTGTCACTGGCATGTTGACAGTAACAACCTCACACCAAGCAACTGTTAACGATCAATTAGCAGCGGAAGTGTTTTGGGCGGGGTGAGCACTGGGGAGGTGCAGGGGAGAGACCATGATCATGAAGGTGGTTCTCTCAGGATGAGGCTACCCCATTGCACTTCGGATGTGCTGACGCCTGCGATGTCCCCAAATGCGGGATCCTCGACTGCAAAATTTGGGGCAGTGGGGGACTGCGTTCGTGCTCACCCCTGAAAAAAATAACCCAGGAAGGAGCTGCTTAAGGTTCATGAGATATCTGAGAAGAGCAGGAATCTAAAATCCTACACTGCTGCTGAAGCAATCCTTGGACCATGTAAAAAATGCAATTAACAACTCAGGTGAAAAACTGCAATTGAACAGAGGAAAGTAGAACCGGCATGTTATACATGTTGCATGTTGTATATTCAGTACGTCTCACTAAGAGATTCTGAGGCTTGTATGGTTGTGAACATTAAGGCCTGAATTTTGGTGGGTGGGTGGGCGGGCTCGGTGGGAGAGGGCGGGGGTGGTCGTGGAGCCAATCAGCGCCCATGAACCTCTCCGCACTCCCATTTTACGTGGGCGGCTCAGAGTAAGCGCTACCTGTGCAGGCAGGGGGAGGAGGGAGAGTTGGAGCCGGCGCTCTTTCATACACGTGCGCAAAACAGCGCTTCAACCTCTCTGAGGCACGGAGCTGCCTCTGGGAGATTGAAGGGCTTTTGAAATGATTAAATAAAAGGTTGAAAAGTTTATTTAAACATGTCCCCTCATGTGACTGTGTCACCTGAGATGTTTTTATATTTATGAACATTTTTACATGTAATTAATAAAAGATTTAGGAAACCTCTTCCAGCTCGTGGATGAGCTTTCCTAAAAAAGGCTATGGCCGCTTGGCCTTTTCGCCTGCCCCCCCAACTGTAAGTTTGGACAGGCAGCGTTTGCAATTTCCTTAATGGCCTTAATAGGCCCTATACGCATCGGCGAGTGTGTAGCCAACTCCAGCGTTCGCCTGTTGAACGAAACATCGCAACTCAGTGCGATGATGTCAGGACGTACGTCCGATGTCATCGCGCATCATTTTACACGTCGGCCTGTTGGACCCGTCCCCGCAAACCCACTTAAAAATCCTGCTCTAAGTGTTTATTGATAACACAACACGATGTACATGTGTACAGGGTATATCCCAAGCTATGAGCTAACACTATGCCTGCTGCTACACAGATCTCTGTCCAGTCTGCAATTGACCCTAGTCTCAGGTCATGTGTCCCTTGACATTGCTCTCTGGGCGCTACTGTTTCCCATTCCACATTAACCATCACTGTGTTGGAAACCCTTATATTAAAATATGGACACACAGCACCACAACCAACCTCAGTGTCCCTGGGCTAGGCAGAAAAAAAATCACTTTTCAGTAATCCCAGTAAGCACTGGACATAAACACAATGGACACGGGTCTCCACATCACCTCAACTCACCCGCTGCTGAAACTCTCATTCATGCCTTTGTAACATTTGGACTTGGCTATTCCAACACACTCCTGGCCGGCCTTCTGCTCAACAGAAACATGTGCTCGTTCAAAACTCTGCTGTCAGTACCTTCACTTCCACCAGACCCCATTCAACCATCACCCCTGTACTTACTGATCTACATTAGCTCCAAGTTGAACAATATCTTGATTTTGGAATTCTGGTCCTCTTATTCAAATCCTTCCTTTGACTCGCCCCTCCCGATCTCTGTAACCCCTTCCAAACCCACAATCCTCCGAGATCTCTGTGCTCCCCAAACCCTGGCCTCGTACACATCCCCCATTCTCATTGGCCCACCAGGCTGCTCAATGGTATCTGTTTGGTTTTGAGATGCCCGTGGTGGCCAGGTTTGTTGTGGTGATGCCAGTTGGGCACCTCCGTGTTGTTGCGCCAGCATCATTGGAGGGGCAGCCTCTGTCACAGAGCCTGACTCACCCATCGGAGGGGCCATGGAGGCTGATGATGCTGACAGAGCTGTCTGAGGCACGGTCCCCTCATTAGGGCCTTCAGCCCTTTCATGGCACCCTAGATTTTTGGAGGGGGCCACCCACTGGGGTGCAGCTGGCATCTACACCATTCTTTCTTGAGCCATTTGCACAACTGACTGGCCGATACTTCAGGCTGCAGCGTGTATCCTGTGCATGTCAGGCTGCAGTTCCTGCATCTGCTCTGAGTACTTCCACATATAGTTCCCCATGAGGTTTGCCGTCCTCTCAAGGGATGAGCTCCTGTACTCAAAGCTCTGAATCATTGTGTAGCTCATGAGATGAGTTGAGATGAGTTCTCCAAGTAAAGCTGCCAGGATCATGACCTGTGAACTTCTACATTTCCAGGTTGCTGAACAGGGCAGCACCTGTCCTCAATCCTCCGAGGGAGACTGGCCAGAACTGACCCTGGCACAGCATCGCGCCCGTCCCCACCCCCACCCCAACCCCATCCCCACCCCAACCCCCACCCCAACCCCATCCCCACCCCAACCCCCACCTCCACCCCACCACAACCCCACCACAGACCCAGCCCACCTCACCCCCACCCCAAACCCACCACAACCCCAACCCCACCCCAAACCCCACCACAAACCCACCCCACACCCACCACACCCCCACTCCCACCCCCACCCCAACCCCACCCCGCCCCCACCACAAACCCACCCCAACCCCACCCCAATCCCCACCACAACCCCACCTCAACCCCACACGCACCCCCACCCCCACCCCCACCCCAACTCCACCCCAACCCCACCCCGTCCCCACCACAAACCCACCTCACCCCCACCCCAATCCCCACCACAACCCCACCTCAACCCCACACGCACCCCCACCCCCACCCCCACCCCCACCCCAACTCCACCCCAACCCCACCCTGCCCCCACCACAAACCCACCTCACCCCCACCCCAATCCCCACCACAACCCCACCTCAACCCCACATGCACCCCCACCCCAACCCCCACCCCACCCCCACCCCACCCCCACCCAACTACCACCCCCACCCCCACCCTCACCCCAACCCCACCGCAACCCCACCCCACCCCCACCCCACCCAACCACCAGCCCCACCCCAACCCCACCACAACCCCAACCGCACCCTAACCACACCCCCACCCTTGTTCCCACCCCCACCCCTGCCCCCACCCCCGCCCCCACCCTTGCGCCCACCCCCACCCTTAACCACATCCCCGCCCCCGCTCCCTCTCCCACAGTCTACCTGACTCCAAATATAATTTAATGACCCAGACAGGACCAACGATAATCACACCCATAAACCTGCTTTACAATAAACCACAAAAATATTATGAACATTATTTTACTTTTGTAATACACCAACACCTGCAATTTCCCCTCCAGGTCACTCACAATCTTGACTTGGAAATATATCGCCGTTCCTTCACTGTCACTGGGTCAAAATCCTGGAACTCCCTCCCTAACAGCACTGTGGGTGTACCTACACCACATGGACTGCAGCGGTTCAAGAAGGCAGCTCACCCCAACCTCCTCAAGGGGCAATTAGGGATGGGCAATAAATGCTGGGCTTGCCAGAAATGCCCACATCCTATGAACCAATATAAAAAAAACCCCTCAAGATGCATTTTGTTTATCGGATAATGGGCAATTGGCCACAGTTCAATCCATTGGGACAATAAAGTAATCAGTGCAGCATCACAACTTACAGCAACCAGCACGGCAACACCAATTAATGGAGGCTCTTTATTACAGAATGATACAGCACAGATAAAGGCCATTCTGTCCATCATTCCTGTGCTGGCTCTTGGAAATCTATTCATCTAATACCACTCACCCTGTTATTTCCCATAGTCCTTCAAAAATTGTCCTTTTATACAGAATTACAATGAATTACATTAAAAACACAACAGAGAATCAGGTCACTTTACCCAACTAATTTGCAGTTTCTTTAATCACTCATGAGACGTGGGCGTTGTGAACAATGGCAGCATTTATTGCCCATCCCTAAGTTGCCCCTAAACCATGGTCCTGTAGTCCATCCCTATTCAATTCCCTCTTGAAAGTGACTGGGTGGATGAAGGTGAACTGGTTGGTAAATGGCGAGGAGCTGCTGATCAGACAGGTGGTGAGGTTGGGAGTTTAACTGCAGTAAATGGGCTTCTCTCTGAGGAGGAAACTGCGTTGGGCTGGGCAGTTTATAATGTTGAATTTTTAGACAGTACAGAGGGTGATGTCAGACGGAGAAACCTAATTATATTTCTTACATCTCATTCAGATGAGAGTAAATGATGCAAACATGCTCTTTTCCAAATTCTTCTTTTCTGTATTCCAGAGGTTGTATAAAATGTTAATATTCCAGTTTCAATGTTACTTTTGATTATTTTCAGTTCTATTTATTTTCCAGCTAGAGTACAGAAACCAGTGCTGGTTCAGTCCCCGCCAGTGCACAGTGTGAGAGTGGGTTGGACAGTGAGTTTCCAGTGTGTCATGGGGAATGCCAACGTCAGCCAAGTTACTGTCACCTGGTACAAGGCCCAGCCTGGATCAAGCAGAGAGTTGCTGATCACACATGATGCTCGGAACAATGTTCACCGTTACCCGGGTGTTACATCACGCTTTCAACCTTCCAGGCATGTCACCAATAACAGCTACGTACTGACCATTACAGGCGTGGAACCCAGTGACGTTGCTGTCTACATTTGCAGTGTGCAGGGATCAAGCTATGGAGCAGGGACCCTGCTGAATGTAACCAGTAAGTAAATCTTAGCTGTCACTGGCATGTTGACAGTAACAACCTCACACCAAGCAACTGTTAACGATCAATTAGCAGCGGAAGTGTTTTGGGCGGGGTGAGCACTGGGGAGGTGCAGTTCTCCAAGTAAAGCTGCCAGGATCATGACCTGCGAGTTCTGCATTTCCAGGTTGCTGAATAGGGCAGCACCTGTCCTCAAACCTCCAAGGGAGACTGGCCAGAACTGACCCTGACACATCACCGCGCCCGTCCCCACCCCCACCCTAACCCCATCCCCACCCCAACACCCACCCCCACCCACCCCAACCGCACCCCCACCCCCACCCACCCCAACCCCACACCTAGACCCACCCCTACCCCACCACAACCCAACCCCCAACCCGACCCCACCCCAACACCCCAACCCCAACCCACCCCACCCCCACCCAACTCCACCCCCAACCCCACAACAACCCCACCCCACCCCCACCCCAACCCCACCCCCACCCTCACCCCACCCCAAACCCCACCCCAACCCATTCCCTACCCCAACCGCAACCCCACCACCACCCAACCCTACACCCAGCCCGACCCCAACCCCACCCCCACCAACCCACCCCAGCCCCACCACAACCCCACCCCCACCCAACCACACCCCCACCCACACCCCAACCCCACCCCCACCCAAACCAACCACACCTCATCCCCACCCAACTCACCCCCACCCCAAACACAACCCCAACCCAATTCCTACACCCACAACAACCACACACCCACCCAACACCAAACCCAGCCCCACCCCAAACCCACCCCCACCCAACCACAACCCCACTTCCACCCCAAACCCACCCCTACCCCCACCCCCACCCAAACGCCATCCACACCCAACCCCACACCCAGCCCCACCCCAACCCCAACCCCATCCAACCACACCCCCACCCCACCCCCACCCCCACCCCCACCCCACCCCCACCCCCACCCCACCACAATCCCACCCCTACCCCCACCCCACCCCACGCACACACATCCCCACCCCCAGCCCCACCACAACACCACCCCCCACCCTCACCCCAACCCCGCCCCACCCAAACCCCACCCCACCCCCATCCAACCACACCCCCACCCCCACCCCAACACCACCCCACACCAACCCCACCCCCACCCAACCCCACCCCCACCCCCACCACAACCCCACCCCCACCCTCACCACGCCCCAACCCCTCCACAATCCCATCCCACCCCAACCCCACCCCACCCCAAACTCACCCCCACCCCAACCACACCCCAACCGCACAACAACCCCACCCCCACCCCAACCCCATCCAACCACACCCCCACCCCCACCCCAACACCACGCCCACCCCCACCCCACCCCCACCCCCACCCCACCACAACCCCACCCCTACCCCCACCCCAACCCCATCCGCACCCTAACCCCATCCACACCCCCAGCCAACCCCACCCCAACCCCACACCCACCCCAACCCCACCCCAAGCCCACCCCCACCCCAGCCACACCCCACCACAATTCCACCCCTACCCCCACCCCAACCCCACCCACACCCATCCCCACCCTCAGCCCCACCACAACGCCACCCCCACACAACCACACCCCCACCCCACCCCAACCCCACACCACCCACACGCAACCCCACCCCCACCACAACCCCACCCCCACCCAACCCCAGCCCCACCCTCACCTCACCCCAACCCCAACCCCACCCCAAACCCACCCCCACCCCAACCACAACCCAACCCCACCCCCACCCCAACCCCACCTCCACCCTCACCTCCAACCCAACCACACGCCCACCCCACCCAACCCCAACTCCATCCCATCCCCACACCCACTTCCACCACACCCTAACCCTAACCCTAATCCTAACCCTAACCCTAACCCTAACCCTAACCTTAACCCCACCCCCACCCCAACCCCACCCCAACCCCACCCCCACCCCAACCCCACCCCCACCTCACCCCCACCCCCACCCCAACCACAACATAACACCACCCCCACCCGAACCCCACCCCCACCCCAACTCCACCCCCACCCCAACCCCACCCCAACCCCACCCCAACCCCACCCCCACCCCAACCCCACCCCCACCTCACCCCACCCCAACCCCCCACTCAGCCCCACCCCCAGACCCAACTGAACCCCACCCCCACCCAACCAAACCCCAACCCCCACCCCAACTCCACCCCACCCCCACCCCAACCCCACCCCCCACTCCGTTCCCATCCCCAGCCCAACCCCATCCCCATCCCCACCCCAACCCCACTACAACCCCACCACTACCCCCAGCCCAACCCCAACCCCACCCGCACCCTACCCCCAACCCCATACCCACCCCAACCACACCCCAAGCCCACCCCCAACCATACCCCACCCGCACCCTAATCCCAACCCCACCCCCAACCCACCCCACCCTAACTCCACCCCATCCACACCCAACCCCAACCCAACCCCACAACAACCCCACACCCACCCCAACTCCACCCCACACAAACCCCACCCCCACCACAACACCGCCCAAACCCAACCCCCACCCCCACTCAATCACAACCCCATCCCCACCCCCACTCAATCACAAACCCAACCCCCACCCCACACTCCGCTCCCATCCCCAGCCCAACCCCACCCCCACCCCCACTCAATCACAACCCCACCCCCACCCCCACTCAATCACAACCCCACCACAACCCCACCACTACCCCCACCCCAACCCCACCCCCACCCAACCCCACACTCAGCCCCACCCCCAGCCCCAACCGAACCCCACCCCCACGGAACCACACCCCCACCCCAACCCCACCCCCACCCAACCCCACCCCACCCCCACCCAACCCAACCCCCACACCCACCCCAACCCCATCCCTACCCCCACCCAACCCAACCCCCACACCCACCCCAACCCCATCCCTACCCCCACCCCAACCACACCCCGAACCAACCCCACACCCAGCTCCACCCCAACCCCACCCCCACCCCCAACACCACCCCACCCCAACCCCACCCCCACCCAACCCCACCCCAACCCCACCCCAATGCAACTCCAACCCACCCCACCCCCACACAACCCCACCCCCACACCCACGCCAACCACATCCCTACCCCCATCCCAACCCCAACCCCAGACAAACCCCAACCCCACACCCACCGAACCACACCCCCACCCCAACCCCACCCCCACCGCCACCACCACCCAACCCCACCCCCAAGCCGACCCCACACCAACCCAACCCCAACCAACCCACCCCCACCCAACTCCACCCCCACCCCCACCACAACCACACCCCTACCCCACCCACACCCAACCCCACCCCCAGCCCCACCCCAACCCCATCCAACCACACCCCTACCCCCACCCCAACACCACCCCCACCACTACCCCACCCCAACCCCACCCCACCCAAACCCCACCCCACCACAATCCCACCCCTACCCCCACCTCAACCCCACCCACACCCATCCCCACCCCCAGTCCCACCACAACGCCACCCCCACACAACCACACCCCCACCCCCACCCCAACCCCACCACCAACCCAACTCCACCTCCACCCTCACCTCGCCCCAACCCCTCCACAATCGCATCCCACCCCAACCCCACCCCACCCCAAACCCACCCCCACCCCAACCACACCCCAACCGCACACCCACCCAACCCCACCCCAACCCCACAACAACCCCACACCCACCCCAACCCCACCCAAACCCCACCCCCACCACAACACCACCCAACCCCAACCCCACCCAACCCCCTCACAACCACACCCCTACCCCCACCTCAACCCCACCCCCACCCACACCCTAACCCCAACCACACTCCTAGCCAACCCCACCCCAAACCCACGCCCACCCCAACCGCACCCAAAGTCCACCTTCACCCCAACCCCACCCCACCACAATTCCACCCACCCCACCCACACCCAGCCCCAGCACAATGCCACCCCCACACAACCACACCTCCACCCCCACCCCAACCCCACCCCCACCCAACCCCACCCCACCACAACCCCACCCAACCCCACCCCCACCCTCACCTCACCCCAACCACTCCACAATCCCATCCCACCCCAAACCCACCCCAGCCCACCCCAAACCCACCCCCACCCCAACCACACCCCAACCCCACCCCCGCCCCAACCACACGCCCACCCCACCCCAACTCCACCCCATC